>NW_005363283.1:2313520-2337735 GCF_000412655.1 Myotis brandtii
CATAGAAATAGACATAGATATAGATATAGATATATAGCTATAGATGGTATATAGATATATAGATATCTGGTATTTGATTAGAAAATTTGACAACAAAGCCATGATCAGCTAATGGATTTTACAGTCTGGCAAGGCTTATTCCAGTATTCACAGCCCTTATTTTGACATACTCTAGTGTATCAATGAAGTCCAGATGGTGTGATAAAGCTACTAAGAGATTTTCAAAGCAAAATTAATTTTAATTAGTTTTTCTTAAAAGAAATATAAACCATGCAGTATCTATGTATAAAGGAATGGGAAGGGTGTCAAAGTCTAAGAAACAAAGACAAGGAATTGTATCTTCAGAATCAATGGGATATTGTGGCCACCTGGTGACTTTTGGGAAGTTCCCTGGCTATGGAGGAGGCAGAGGTTTTTTGTTTATTGGCTTGGTATGAGAGCTGGTGAAATATTTTAAACTCTTCTCTGGACATCTCTGAAATATGCGTTTTTCATTATTGTCCTGAAATTCAATCTTAGTTTGTAAAGGTGTTTTTAACAACAGGAATGTTTAGTGCAGTGTGGAAAGTATTTGAGCCAAATCCTGCCTTTAGTATGTACTTAAGTTTCCACTAAAGGAGAGTGGCAACTGAGCTTGCAGAACTGAGGGTAACATTTGAATTCTGCTGTAGGAAATCAGAGTATTAGGAGCTGGGATATTGAATTTCAATTTTCCCCATGCTGACATTGACTTTCCTCTGGAACATCACCAACTAGTGAGATCTAGTTCAGTTGCATGATTTTTTATATCTCTTCACTAACCCAAATCCAGATATACAAATCCAGGGCTTAGTGTGTCTCATATAGATTTGCAATATTCCTGAGGGTCTGTGGAATCTTAATCACTTTCATATTGTATTTATAAAACAAATGTTCCATGACATTGAAACATTAAATGGATTATACTCAGCTATGTGCAATGTATAATTTTCTAAAATCTCTAATTTAACATGGGTGATTTTCCTTCTTTGATATGTAGCCTTGGTATAATTTATAACAAGCTATAAATATTTGAAATACCATGGAAATGTGGTTTAGGAAATAGTATTAACACCTGCCTTATATGCTAGTTGGGTTATATTAAGCTGTGAATATACATGGTTATGTTTCTGGCAATCTATTTGATCTATGTTCTATCTGAATTGGTGTATGTAATGACTGGCTGTATTATAAGGGGTTTTCATTATTTTTTGGCTTTTGATTCAAAACCAAGTCTATAATTTGGGGATTTTTATGACAATATTCCTTCTTTTCTGCACTTTTTAATTCTTGTTGAAGCAGAACTTCCAAAGTACTTTTCTTGATAACTCTTCTCCTCTTCCCCCCACACACTTACCAGCTTAGTTTGTACATTGTAACCAGGAAAGAAATAACACAATCCCTGCCAAACCCTGAGATAGAGACATAGGATATGGCCCTGGTGACATATATCCTGTCATGGAATGGCTCAGCCAACCATACTGAGAAAAAAGGATGAGGATTTTTACCAAATCAGATCTTTCCATACTTCTGTGGAAAGGCAGCCTCCAACCCAGAGGATAAGAATTTTCTATGAGATTCATGGTCTGCCCTTTGCCCCTCCCACATCCAGCTTTTTTTAGGAAGGTGTAGAGTGAATGTAAAGCAGAGTATGTGAAAACTTAGGGCTTTTCCCTAAGCATTTTCTGGGCCCCATTGCTAAACCTCACTTGTCCTTTTCTGTAAATTAGGATTGTTTTAAGAATTAGGGATTAGAGAAAGAGAGCATACACCAGATACCTAGTATAGGTGCATTATTATTATCACTATGTTCATTTCCCTGTTATTAATAACCATAATTGTAAATGTCTTAGTATTGAGTCACAGGTGGTAAAAATGGTCTGCTTGTTGATCTTTTTGGTGACTTATGTTAATGGAAAATTCATTAATAAAATCTAGGATTCCTGAATCCTACTTCAGGGCTTCTTCTACATGATCAGGAGGCTCTCTGCTTTCTCAATATTCCATGTCAGATGATATCTATGTCTTTACTAATTCTTCTCCAAATAATAAAAAAGCAGAAAACCAACAAAATGGCACATAATTAGCATTTAGTGAGGGAAGAACAAGTTGTACTTCCACTTTCTGTTTTTCCACTTTCATTTTGAGGGAGCCATATAGTATTATACATAAAAAGTGTGTAGCTGTTTCTTTTTTAGCCTGCAAGATGAGTGATTTATGGAGTCAGCTGAGGACTGATGCCCCCAAGTGAATTGCTGCCATTCCCACTCCATTTTTTTTGTGGCTAACATGCCTGGACAGGTTTGCAAGCTTGATGTGGCTGACATGTTGGGTGCTACTACAACCTGGCATTTAGGAAATGGAATCAAGTTATCTCCTCATGGGATGACACTCGCCTCAACTAGTTGTTATGAGCCTTTGCAAAGTGTTAAGAATTAAAATAAAATATATTTTTCACATATTTAATTCTCCAAGTAAACAATAAATTGTCCTTAACGTAATTCTGGGAGCTTGATAAATGGGAAATAAAGTTAAGGAGGAAACAGCACTTTGAATGAATTATATTAGTGAACATGGAAAACAGTAACTTATTGAAAGAATGTTTTATAATTCTTGTTACTCAGCTCAAAGTTGTAAAAATTTAATCCTGTCTCCCTACTGTTCACAGTGGGAGCATAGGAAATGGGCCTGTTTATGAACTATATAATGAAAGCTGGAGCTTGGGCATTCAGGGCCAAGTATATTATCAGGTAGGGAAGGCCCTGGGTAAGTAGTTGTCATGTTAGGCAGTGGAATATACTAGTATTCTATGCTGCATTCTTGTCATGTAGCTTTCTAATTTACTGTTAAAATTGACAGCAACTGATGTTCTGAGAGTGTTGTGATTTTGAGAATGCTATGCTTTGGGAGGTGACAGTTACATGAAAGCATTTGAATTTTGAAAGTGCTATCTTGGGAAAAGCTGGCTTGTTGCTTGCTGCTTTTGGTGGTTCTCAACTTCTTGCTGTTTTGCCTGCAATTTGTTGAAATTAAATACAAAACTCAGGTAGTATAGTCTAATGGTTAATATAAATTTGTGAAAGTGAGAAGTATATATGTATATACATATGCATATTAATTTCCTAATGTTTCTGTAACAAATCACCACACATTTAGTAACTTAAGACAACATAAACATGATATTGTATAGTTCTGGATTTCAGTAGTCTAAAATGGGTCAGCAGGACTAGGTTCTTTCTGGAGGCTCTAGGGGAGAGTGCCTTTTCTTATCTTTTCCAGTTTTTACAGGCTGCCTGTATTTCATGCCTGTTGGTCCCATATCACTCTGACCTCTGCTTCCGTGATCCCCTCACCCCTTCTCCTTCCCTGACTCAGCATCCTCTGCCTCCTGCTTATAAGAATCCTGTGATAACACTGGACCCACCTGGATAATAGAGGATCATTTACAAACATCAAAATCTGTAACTTAATCACCTCTGCGAAGTCCATTTTGCCACGTAAGGTAACCTAGTCACAGAGTCCAGGGATTAGGATGTGAGCATATTTGGAGGGACATTATTCAGCCTACTACATATATGATTAACCATCATGTGCCTCATTTCTTCATTTGTAAAGGACTGACTAAAATGCCGCTTCATCTTCTCATTCCTATTAATAGTTCAACTCCTAGAGGTTTAGTGAAATATTTTCTCCAAAGTGCTTTAAGCACCTTGGGAGATAGTTTCTATATGAATGAAAAGTAGTTAACAATGACATGCTAGTTCAAATCCGAAACATAAAAATCAGATATTTCTTACATCACCTTGTTTTGTTACCTGACTTTCATTTGTTATTTGATATTTCCCACCACTGTCTCCCACTGACCAAATGCAATTGCATTTTTTTTCCTATTTGTAGTAACTTCCCCATTAATCCATTTTACATCTTATTCCCATATCAGTTGACAGCACTCTTTGGCAACAATTATTTCTTCCCTAAGCCATATGATAAAGTCTAAACTCCTTAGCCTGCATCCCCTACCTTCCTTAATAACCCAAAACTACTTTCCCATACTCATCTACCTTTGATTCCTTAAATTTGACCTTTCCTCAGTCAGGCTCAGACCCTCACTATCCTCTGGGTGGGCTGGGTTCACTCCTAGCCCTGAGCCTCATATTGTCTCCATTCCCTAGGCCTCCTTTGACATCCACCCCATCTTGCAAGTCTCCCGTTTCAACTCCTCTGTGTAGTCTTGCTTGCGCACTCCAGTCTTCAAGGATTTTCCATTCTCTAAACCCTCTACTAGTTATAATCTATATCACTCATTTGGCAGTTGTTAGGCAGTTTCTAACCTGGTTAATTATCTTTATGAGTCAATAGGTCTTATTTCTCCAAATAATTATAATCTTGAGATCAGGGGCCATACCTTTCATATTGGTGAGCTTTCCACTAAGCATTTAGGGCCAAGTAAGTAAGTCTTAAATATATATTTATTGAAAACAGTGTGTGTGAATAGGGATTAGCTTTTCAGGTACTTTTTCCTGGGATTTATTTTTCTGTGCTATTAATCAGGCATTTTAAGCCATTTAAATATACTGACATTTAATTTCTTAGCTTGCTCATGGAAAACCCCTCTGTCTGCTAAAGCAAATTATACAGAGACAGACTCATAGAGAGCAGGCTGACAGCTGCCAGGGTTGGGGGTGGCTGAGTGTTGGTGGGGGGAGGAGATGGAGGGATTATGCAAAAGGGGAAAAAAAACAACTCACGGACATGGGCAACAGTGTGATGATTGCCGGGGAGGGGTGTAGGAGGGTATAGGGGGAATAAATGGTGATGGACAGAGTCTTAAGATGGTGAACACATAATACAGTGTACAGATTATGTGTTGTAGAATTGTACTGGCTCATTTTTATTGACTGCAAAATTATACACAAGTTGGTATAAATTCTATAGTAAGCTACACAGACACCTTTTATGGTTCTGAAAATAGGGACTTTTTCCTATGCTTCAGCCTATATATCTGACCAGGCCTGCATTAAGAGAGTTCTCATCTATGAAGTCCCCCCCCTGCTTAATATGTCAGAAAATGCTATTAACAAAGTCCTCTCTCCTTGTGCACTAGTTTCGTAAGGCATAGTATTTCCTCCAAGGATGCCCCGATATGAGGAAATAAATTCTCTATTAAAGCTATTGAATAAACACTGCTTTCCCAATAGGCTAGTTTCTAACTGCCATAAACCACCACTATTATTCACAAATTGAAAAGTATATGCAGCCATATTAACAAAAGAAGATGCTTCTAGAGACAGACACTGTACATGTAGGGAAAACATTTCTAGAAGCTTTCAGTGTAAAAAGGAGACATGGTCATCAAACCTGTCTTAGGTTTGTGGCTTCATTAAGAGCTGGATTTATGAGTTGGTTATTTTTCTTATGACAGTCCGGTAATAGGAAGAAGCTAGAACTGGATATACGGTATAAGGCAATTTTTTGATTAATAAGATAATATAAGCAATGTGCAAATATTTATGTCACTATTGATGAAAATTCCCAAGTGTTTTGAGGTGCTGGCAAATGTGACCTTCCTGATCCTTTTTTTACCCTTTAATTTGGCCTTTGAAAAAGAGGGGGAGAGAAAAAGGAGGGGGGGATCTTCCAGAGTTAAAAAAATAATCACTGTATTTGTGTCAAAGCTGCCTTTTGAGGCTATAATACTGATCACATCACATATTTTAAGAAGGTCTTTCACTCCAGTTTCTAAATTGGAGAGGCTCTTTCCAGGAGACTCAATAGTGACCATAAGTATCATTTTTAGACTTCATTATGGCTTTCCTTCATTTTCACCCTCTAATATATGAGGTCATAGAAATCAGAAGTGTGAATTCAGCCTTTCATTTATCATCGCATTTCCCCACTTAAAGTTAAATCCTTAATTTTGAAGGCTCAAGTGGTCTATTGTGCTGGCAATTAGCCAATTGCAGGTGCAAAATCTTGAAGACATCCATAAGGAGGTTTTGGTGGGAATCGCCTTGAGAAACAGATCTCTTTTTTATGTACTGGGATGTAGAAATTGTAAGGGGATGGGTGTAAAGAATATTAAATGGATACAGATGCTGTCCCATGAAAGAATTGCCAAAGGAATTGAAAATGAAATTGCTTATCTGAGGATTGACTTATTTGACTAGGCAAAAGAGGCCCTTCACCCTAAGCCCTTTACAATAGAAATACCCAGAGCACAGTGGGAATGGAGTCTTTTAGAGGTGTACTCCAGCTTTGCCATCTGCCTATAAGAGTTCAGTAATGGTTCAGCTTTCCAACCCTCTCCTCATTTAATATCAAGGCCAGATATTTGGATTTGGAATTTAAACCCCAGAACAATGTGAGCCCCAGTTCTACCTCCCATAGCACACCCTCAGGAACCCTGTGTTCTAGACTCCTGTTTTTACCCTTGCTGTTCACTCTCTCTGAAATGCCTTCCACTGCTTGATGTACCTTAACTAATCTGTCAAGAACCACCTCAGATTATTGTTTCTTCTGATATACTTTTCCAGATCATTTAGTCAAAGGTAAAACCTTTGTCCACCACACTTCTATAGTGCTCTGTACCTTTTTTTGTACTTAGGCCTGAATTAGAGTGATCTATGTTCATTTATTTGTATATTCCTTTTAAACCTAGTCTGGTACTTTGTCACCAATTCATTAAAATAGTAACAACTAAATCTTCATCTTAGGAAAAACTTGACATAAGAAAACATGAGCATATTTCTTTAAATAAAATATACAGAGCTGACAACTCATTAAGGACTTAATGGAGAGGCTGGGGGGCCATCAGAGACAGTAAGGTTAATTTTTAGGGTAAACTATCAATTAGTGATCAATCAGAAATGAAGATAAACTATTTAAAAATGACAGTCAATGAGAAAGGGGAAATTGA
This sequence comes from Myotis brandtii, assembly GCF_000412655.1. NCBI lineage: Eukaryota > Metazoa > Chordata > Mammalia > Chiroptera > Vespertilionidae > Myotis > Myotis brandtii. Next base: position 2,320,455 of record NW_005363283.1, read on the forward strand.
TAACAGTTTAATTTACACATAACATTGAAATAACACAGTTGTTAAACACAGCAGTGACACCTACAAGCTATGTTTTGTCAGGTTTTAGCCTGCCACACTTTTGTGAAATCCCAGGCATGATTGCAGAATTAGATGAAAAGCTAAATTGTCCTTTTGAGGGAGAGCAGTGTCTGTTAATACCACGTGTGAATATAAGGCTAGGGTCCAGATTAAATAAGTGAGATACAGTATTCCAGTTTCAACCACTGTGAGAAGTGATCCTTGTTTGGCAGGCTGAACACTTTGGCTCCATCCTAGCCAGCAGGACTTGTGGAAACTACCTTCAGTGTCAGCAGAATCCAGACTTTTGTAGCAGGCTACTCCTTGCATACCTTTCATTTGTTCTTTATTGAAGTTCACTCTTAGCTTTCTTTATTGGCAAATATGAAAGACTAAACAGGTTTTCTGAATGAATGATTCTATGTAAGAGATCCTATGGATAATTTTCTCACACTTTTTTAAATTCCCAAAATGAAAGTCTATTCCTGTTAACTAGAATAGGTTTTTGCTCCAAAATTTTTGTCAATTCTTGAGTGCCTACATCAAGATTATATGATCTTTTCCACCCAGCACAATTTGTGTCTGCCTCTGCCTCCTGTCATTTTCATGTGGAGGGAATTCAAGCTCATTTTTGGTTAAGAAAGTTAATACACAGTACACAGAATTATGAAATGCAAGAATGCTCTCAGAAGCCAAGAACAAATTCTCCTTAGATCACATACCATTGCTGATTCTCTTTGCCATGGCTGCCTTGCACAAAGGAGGTGTGTGATAAGTTGGGAAGAGTTATAATGGAACTTTATATCACCATTGTCATTATGGGTGTTTTAAAGTTTAGGCAGAGTTGCCAAACCATTATTGTGGGTCTGCATTATCATCCCTAAAATAAATTACTGTATGTGAAATTAAAATGAATCATCTCTGATTTTCCCATCTATTTTCTTTTTTAAATTTAAATTCTTTATTGTTTAAAGCATTACATAAGTCTCCTTTTTTCCCCATTGATCTCTCCCCAGCCGCCCCCCCCACCACATGCTCTCACTCCCGCCCCTCCACTGTCTGTGTCCATTGGTTATGCTCATATGCTTGCATACAAGTCCTTTGGTTGATCCATCTATTTTCTATTTGTACCTTTAGGGGGCCTTTAAGGAATGACTAGAAGGCAGAATATTATGAAAGGAGATATATTTATTCTGCCATGAGAAGGCTCAATGAGCTTGGCTTTGCTGCCTGTGAATCATCATGTCTTCCCTCCTTTAAAGGATAAATATGGCATTCATTCCAATCCATTTAGCCCATTATTCTTTTGTATATATAATAGGCCCAATTAAGGCATTCTTGTGTTAATTTTTGCATTCTGTGTATGGCTAGAAAGTTTAAAAATATCCACCACGGCAAACGTCTCAAAATGCTTCATGCATATTGAACATACCACCCTTGCCCCCCTTCCCCCTGCAACTGAAGGCAATAATCTACCCAATCATGGAGATTTGCAACTCTCTATTTTACACTTACCTACATTAAGGCTCTATCTATGCACAATCCAATATTTAGGTTAAAAACACACACCTGTATTTGTAAATACCTGGGGTTTTGACTAAAATTTTTAATTTTCATCCAGATGTCTAGCATTGTAGAGAAGCAGACTAAGAATCTGCTTTCTGTGTTAACTCATTTGTAGTTATTCAAGAACACAAACAGAAAATGACACTCTTGCCTTGTTCTTCTCTCCCTTGTCTGCCTCTGCCTTCCCTGCCCCTTCCCACCAAAGAGGGGGCAAGGTCAGCACTTTCATAGTACCTAATTAAATTTCCATTTTGTTTCTCCCACTGGTTATGCTAATTCATTAGACAAACCACATTGGGCTACATTAGAGGCCTGGGCTCTAATCTTTCTACTACTTACTAGTTTGTCGGAAATTCATTTAACTTTTCTGGGGATCTGGCTCTTTATTGAAAACAGAAGTCCAGGGAAGTGTTGGGACCTTGTAATTGCCAAGACCCCATTGTAACCCAACGTTTTGTGAATTCCCTTAGCTATGCCTTGTACATCTTGTACATGAAAATTAATTGTTAATGAATATCACTGTGCAACTGTGCCTTTCGTCATCCTTAGCCCACTTTGAGGTTGTTTTGCCATACTATAGGCAAGTTTGTATAAAATATAATAACTAAAAACATGATTTTCAAAAATTTAAAATAATAGAACATTTTTAAAGCCACTTCTATTTTTTAATATTTTTTTAAAGTTTATTATTGAAAGTATTACAGATGTCCCTTTTTCCCCCTTGATCCCTTCCTACCCACTCCCACCTTAATGTTGAAGATCCACAGTCACCTTATATTTACCTTACATTAAAATCTTTCTTGTGTATATATTTTTCTACAAACTCAGCATGTAAGAACCTCATACAAAATATCTATCCCCAAGATGCCATAATATTTGGTTACTAGAAAGATTAGCTACTGGAAGAGATTCAACAAAGTTCCTCTGAGTTATGATAAAAGCTTTGAATTTCAAAATGTTGCTTTCATTATATTTATTATTATCATAACATTATCTTATGGCAGGGAGAAAATGATACACCTTTAAAGAGAAGTGGCATCTAGTAAGAGTATATAAAGTATACATAATGAACTTTCTTTTGTCTCTCTCAGTCTCTTTCCCTATATCTATAGATTGATTGATACAGATATGTACTATATATAGTTTGTATTATTAGAAGCTGAAAGTTACTTATAACCTGAATTCTATTTTTCCTGTAACTAACTCATAAAAATTCTAAATATCTGTTTGAATCATTAAACAAAACTCATTTTCTTACCTAGGGGACAATTGAAACTTATAACTTTTGATTGAATGAAATAATTTTTTAGTAATTGCACCATTTCATTCATTTATGAATCTTTAGCTGTATTATGAAATATAGCGAAATTGGACAAGGTAGATTTTGCAAGAGGGCTTCATTTTAACTAGAAGGGTTTATTTAGACATGGTTATACATTTCTTAATGAAGAAAACAAATTGATCAAACAACTAGATTCTGCTATTGGAAGACATGGGCAAGTTCTCCACAGGAAGAAAATTCTAACCAAAATGGATGTCTATTGAGCAAAATGTTTGGAACTGAAATAGTTCATTGTACCTCATGTCTTGCTTCTGACCATAGACCCCCTCACTGTCAGACAATGCATCATGATGAAAGAGCTAATCATGCTATCAATTGAGGTTACAGCCCAACTTTTCAAGGGCCAAAAATGTTAAATAGGAATACCCAAGGATTCCAGGGGAATTGAGATGAATAGCTTTTTATATTATATTTTCCTTCACCATGGCCTGTTTGTTATTCTTCTTCAAAACCCCTCAAATTGGGAGTTTTGGAGGATTCAACAAATAACTCTGCATACAATCCCTTCTTACTTTCAGAAAGATCCCATAATTTGTCCTGCAGGAGTTCCTCTGACCTCTCTTATTCTGGGGCTGCAGACTTCCTTGCAAATGGCTCAGGTGCTATTGTCAGCAAAGCAGAGCTGGGAACGGTGTGTGCTATGTGTGGGAGTGCAGTCTTACTGTTGAAGCAGAACTGAAATAAGGAATTTTGACCAAATATAAGGCTGAGCTCCCTGAGGTTGAATTATATTAACAAATACTCCAATTGTCCCCTTTCAACTTATTTTCCTAGATAGCTACAATGTCTTTGATGTACATACTTTCTATCAGAGTTCTTAACAAATAGATTGAGAAAAATGAGTTTTATTTTTTATTTCATCTACTAATATTCTAAAAAGTGAGAGGATAGCCAGAAGATGAGAGCTTGATAGAAGAAGAAATGCTGAATTAATTTAAGATATTTCTGTGCTGATTACAACAGCATATCCCAAATATGCATTCTCTAAACAACCATTTAGGGAATATTTATCACATTCTCTGTATCTTACTTCCGGTTGCACAAGCTACATAGAGAATTCAAAGAGAAGCTACATACCTAAATATATAACATCACTTTTTGACATCTTGCCTCTATGGGTTACTTTACCAAGGGACAGTCTTGGTGACTGATATTTCACACTTGGGTATGTGGTTTTTTGAGCTCTGTATTATTTAGCAGCACATTTTTGTTTGCTTTAGCAATTTTGCCAATAAATTCTTAATTGGGATTATTGTCCTAAAAAGCATTTTCCTCAGTGTGATTAGAAGTTCATCATTTGAGAGTGACAGTAACCTCAATGCAGACCATTTTGTGCTTAGCTTGTAAGGACTAAGACTTCAGCATGCCATGCATGAACATGCAGATGTAATTATCATTGTCAAACCCTGGAATTTACTTTGGGCAGAGCTGTCACCAAGATAGGAGTCAAAGGCATTAGTGTTGTTGTTGTTGTTGTTGTTGTTTGGGGGGGGGGTTGTGCCTTAGGCCATTGGTTGTATAAAATAACCCTTATTTTCTTAAGGAATCCATACTTAGTTGTTTGTGGCTAGCAAATGTGTAGAGAATGAACTAGGTGACAGAGAGTTGACCTTGTAATAAAGATTGTTTTCATTTTTCCAAGAATTCTTCTCTATTATACAATTTTTGTTCATAGGCAATACCTTAGAGTTCTCCAAACGTATATGTCCAGGATACTTGAAAAGTCTATATTAATCCATTCATTTAGGAGACACTAAAATTATAAATGGCTGCATTTTGTCTCATCAGATTAATTTCTAAATAACTCACCATGCCCTGGTCTCAATAAAAAAAGAGCCATATCTTATTTTTATGGTGAGTTTTTGGTTGTAACTTATAGTGGCCTTACTCTGGGAAAGATGTCCAGATTGGGAAAGCTGGATTCTAGTCTTGCTAAGATTCTGATCATGCATTTTAATTTGGAGCAAGTTAGTTTATACACATCTCTAATGTGCCATCCCTACTGAGGTTTTTTTGTTGTTGTTGTTGTTTTTTTTTGTTTTTTGCTTTTGAAGATTTCAGAACTCTGTTGTCCCCAAAGGAAAAGCAGTGCCAGCGTATCTTCCAAATTTTAGCCAAATGTAATAAGTATTCATTTCAGGTAAACCTTTTATCTGAGCTGCCACCTCATACCATACAGGGTGGATGGCAGTTTTCAACTCTTCTCTTTCCTGATCTGCCTTCTGTTGGTGATATCAATGGGTATTCACACATCTAACAGCACTCTCAGAGAGCAAAATAATGATAGAAAGTACTCTCAAGGGAGAGCCTTCCAAGGCAGTAAAAGCTTATGAAGCAATTGAGTGTATAAGTTCAGAAGAGGCGATTTGAGGGAGCTGTCCTGGTCTGGATACTTCAACAGTAGTGATGTAAGAGCTAAGGGCATATAGCTTTCTGAATTATGGTACTTACTAGAGGCTCAGTGCATGAAATGTGTGCATGGGTAGGGTCCCTAGGCCTGGCTGGCGATCAGGGCCAATCTGTGGGGCAACCAGCAGGGCAATCGGAGGGCCCCCACTGGCACCCGCCTTGGCTGGTCTGGGGCCTGCTGGCTGGGGGCAGCTCCTGTGCTGAATTTCTGACCCCCTGGTGGTCAGTGCACATCATAGTGACTGGTCGTTCCTCAGGTCATTCTGCCGTTCAGTCAATTTGCATATTAGGCTTTTATTATATAGGATATTATAGCAGAAGTCCTCTTCTTGGATGAGATTAAGACCAGAAGTTAGTTGATTAATTAAAAAGTCAGTTAAAACTTTGCAGACCAGAAGGGAGTGTCAAGAAATGTTCAGTGATGAATACAATCATGATTACTTTACCTAGAAAATCTATCGTTTAGAATTGAAGGTCAGATAAAGAGCTTCATAGGCAAGAAGAAACTAAAGGAGTTTTTCACCACCAAACCAGTATTACATGAAATGTTGGAGGGTATTCTAGAAGAAGAAGAAGATGAAGAAGAAGAATAAGAAGGAGAAGGAGAAGGAGAAGGAGAAGGAGAAGGAGAAGGAGAAGGAGAAGGAGAAGGAGAAGGAGAAGGAGAAGGAGAAGGACTATCAACATTTGAATCTAAAAATCAAAATAAACAAGGAATCTAATGAACAAAATAAACTGATGAATAAAATAGAACCAGAGGTATGGAAACATGGAACAGACTGACAAATTTCAAAGGGAAGGGAGGTGGGTGGGAAGAGATTAACCAAAGAACTTATATGTAAAAACGCACGTCTTACATTTTATTTTAACGTAACATGGGTAAAATATATATTCATTTAGTAATTTTATGTTATTTTTTGAACTATTGGATGGCTGACTAGAGTTCCATGTTGATTCTCTTGGATAATCCATTTCCAGTTTATGTATTTGAAGTGGAACAAGAGCTTAAAAGTACTTAGGAAACCATATCAGCTTGAAGCCTTCTGGATCTTTTCCTTTTTATTTTAAATCCTTGATAGTTGTCTATTCCATAATTTGACAGAAGATTTTAATGATTTATTTTAATAAGTTCTCTCCAAACATTTAGCTTAGCTCTTACTTAAGTAACTGTTTTCTAATCACATGTAAACAGTTTATCATATTTTTATATAATATAATATAATCCTATCTAATAAAATAGTAATATGCAAATTAACTATCACTCCCTCACCCCATCACTCCGTCACAAAGATGGCTGCAGCCACAGAGCTGGAGTGAACAGGAGACTTGCATTGTCCCTGGTGATGGAGGAAGCCAAGCTTCCCGCCTGCCCTGCCAGCCCTGAGCTCCGCTCAAGGCTACAAAGTTTCAATTATAGAAGATAAATAAATCCCAGATACCTGCTTCCAGCCCACGGGCATGACCAGCCTAAAAATGGCCCTCAGCCCCTCACCCAGGCTGGCCTGGAACCCCAGTAGGGACCTCCACTCTGAAGGGCGTGTGGCCAGCCTGAAAACAGCCCTTAGCCCCTCACCCAGGCTGGCCAGGCACCCCAGTGGGACCCCCACCCTGATCCAGGACACCCTTCAGGGCAAACCAGCTTGCCCCCACCTGTGCACCAGGCCTCTATCCTGTATAATAAAAGGGTAATATGCAAATTGACCCTAACAGCAGAACGACTAGGAATTACTGGTCACTATGACACACACTGACCACCAGGGGGACGACCCTCAATGCAGGAGCTGCCCCCTGGTGGTCAGTGCGCTCCCACAGGGGGAGCTCTGCTCAGCCACAAGCCAGGCTGATGGCTGCCAGCACAGCGGTGGTGGTGGGAGCCTCTCCCACCTCCTCAGCAGCACTAAGGATGTCTGACTGCAGCTTAGGCCTGCTCCCTGCTGGCAAGTGGACATCCCCTGAGGGCTCCCAGACTGCGAGAGGGCACAGGTCGGGCTGAGGGACCCCCTCCCCCGAGTGCACAAATTTTTGTGCACCTGGCCTCTAGTATAATATAATATAATATAATATAATATAATATAACATAACATAACATAATATATAGAATTATATTATATTTCATGTATGCATGGTAATGATTACAACTGCCATAAATAAATTTGGGAACAAACATCACTCTTCGTGGTAAGCATACAACTTAACTAATGACAACAGATGTATCCAGGCACTCTACAGAGTACCCCATTACCTATGAGTATTAAGTTTTTTTAATAATCTGTATTCATTTTATTTATTGAGAACTTACTATGTGCTGGGAATATATTAGTCAATGAAATGGAATGCCCATCTACCAGAAGCTTACATTTTTGTGGAAGAGATATAAAATAAACAAGTAAATATAGATATAGCAGCTTATCTTATACTTGAGACTTATTTAGTTGAGCATTATTTGTATTATGTTTTTTATGTTTAAACATTGATAGCATTAGGACTCTACCTCTAATTTCCACTTACTTTAACCTTGCCAGTTGTTTACTTAAAATCTAGCTCCTTAGTGATTAAAAAAATTATATATTCTCAAATCTTAAAAATAAATGGTCAATTGGGGTTTTGTAGTTATATATAAAGAATAGGTGTAAGCACCAGTTGATGTGGCTGGCCGCTTCTGAGAGTTCTGTCAGTGTTTTCTGTTCATTCAGTGCACAGAGGTTGAGTACTGTATTAGTTGTGGTTATCTAGAAAGAGAAAGAGAGAGAGACACAGAGAGATATTTTAAGGAATTCAATCACACAATTGTGGGGGTTAGTAAGTCTGAGATTTATATGCCAGGCCAAAAATTCAGATGAGACTTGACGTTATAGTCTTGAGTTCTAAGGCTTAATACTTAGAATTTCTATGTTGCAGTCTGGAAGCAGGATTTCTTCTTCTCGGGGAAACCTCAGTCTTTGATCTTAAGGTTTTCAAATGAGGCCCACCAACATTATAAACTGTAATTTCCTTTAGTTAAAGTCAACTAATTATAAATATTGATTGCATATACAAAATAACTTCACAGCAACATTTAGATTAGTGTTTGGTGAAACAACCGGACACCATGGCCTAGCCAGTTTGATGCATAAAATTTACCATCACAAGCCCCTTCTCTCTGAAGGTGCAATGGTTGGTGCTAGGAGCACAGAGCAGATGGGCTCAATCTCTACCCTCTAGGGCTTAGAGTATTGTAAGTTAACATTCTCTGCCTTGAGTGTCTGAACCCTTCAGTGGAAAAGAAAGTTCATTACCAATGACCCATGGTGATGCAGTAGTCCCATGGCAGCCCATGCCAGAATTGTGACATAGAATTGTTTTCCTATTCTTGCTCTCATCTCTGTACTTCATTTTCATTATCTTGGTCCTTGCACTCAGCCCACTTTTGGGCAACCCTGGTCAGTATGGTCTTTCAGCTCAATTACCACTAACTTTTCCTTCTGACTATACGGTAAACTTCTCAAGGACATTGTGAGTTAGCATCCTGGCAAGGGGATGGATGAAGTAGCAATAAATAAGACACAATATGTAACCATTGGTTGTAGTAAGAATTTCCCAGAGACTTAAAAAAATAAAAAGCTTTTAAATTAGACATAAAGGTGTATTGAGATAGCACCATGTAAGATAAAGAACAGGTCTTAGGAGATCCATACTGTATCTTTCTTGGCAAATCACTGCCCATCTCTGGCCCTTAGTTTTCTCACATGTAAAATGAAGGGGCCATAATTAAATTCTCTCTTATCTCTAAATGCCAGTTATTCAAGTTGACTTTTTATGGTAAACACACACTATAGTGTACAGATAATATGTTGTGAAATTTTACACCTGAAACCTATATAATTTTAACTAGTGTCACCCCAATCAATTCAATAAAAAATATTTTAGTCCACTTCTGTGCAGAAGACCATGAATGGTCTTTAATAGTGAATCACAAAGACTTGGTTTTCTAAACATTTGACAGGCTTAGAGCTTGAAATAAATTATTTTTCTTAAGAACTGTATGAATGGGTGTGCCTTGAAAAAGTGAAATTATGTATTTGTATCCCCCCCCCCATTCCATTGTTCCTACCTTAGTGCCTGGCAGTGGGAAGTGCATGTTAATGTTTGCAGAAATTGACTAAAGCAAGAATGTTAAGTATTGGGGGATTTCTTTTATCCTTAATGTTTTACATAAGTGTATTATCTCTTTCAGTAGGTAGATTATATATACATTTGAATAGTGATGTCCTTTTTCATTTGGTCTAGAACAGTGGTCGGCAAACTCATTAGTCAACAGAACCAAATATCAACAGTACAACGACTGAAATTTCTTTTGAGAGCCAAATTTTTTAAACTTAAACTATATAGGTGGGTACATTGTTATTAACTTAATTAGGGTACTCCTAAGGCTTAGGAAGAGCCACACTCAAGGGGCCAAAGAGCCACATGTGGCTCGCGAGCCATGGTTTGCCGACCACTGGTCTAGAATAAATGGAAACATGTTTAAACCACCTCAAATAATTTGAGGAACAAGGAGACATAACTACTAGTAGATAAGTAAGCCAAATAATAAAAATTCAGATAACTTCTTTGCGGAGAAGGCCGGTGTAGGTTACAGTAATTAACACAAAGGAAGCTGCAACTTTTCAAAGTGCCATAAACTAGAAGGGCCAAATCAGATCCATCAGATCCACAGTCTGAGGTATAAGCATTTCCTGTCCCAGCGCCTTTGGAAACCTTGTATCTTTTAATGTGAGATTTCATAATGCAGCCAACATGTGTGCCCTTTAAAGCCTACAGGGCCAGGAGAAGTTCTGCAATAAGCTAACAGTTTTAGATCCAGTTAGAGATTTTCTAAGTGCAGTATGACAAATGCCACACGTTTAATTTCACCCTTAAATTGTTTCTAAACCAGTAGCTCTAGATATTGCAAGCTAATGATAAATATCACCGCATAGGCTCTTTTTTAAAGGGCCGAGTCTTTAAAATTTCTGATTTAGTGGGAAATTTTGCAGTGTTGAGTAATACGTCTTCTAAAAGTTAAGCTTCTTTAATCAGCAGAGGTTTTGCAGTCTGAAGGCCCTCCCCACATCACCACCTCTAAACCTGTCACCAGCCATTCTTTAGTTTGGACTTCTGTCCTTAACCACCACCATTTTTCAAAAATCTTGTACAAACAAAAATATAATTACTGAGCTCTAAATGCATTTGATTCCAATATGACTTTAGAAGAAAAGGCTTTCTGCCCAGCTGGCATAGCTCAGTGGTTGAGTGTTGACCTATGAACTGAGAGGTCACAGTTCAATTCTCAGTCAGGGCATATGCCCAGGTTGCAGGGGTTGCGGAATAGATCCCTGGTGTGGGGCGTGGAACGTGCAGGAGGAAGCTGATCAATGATTCTCTCTCCTCATTGATATTTCTGCCTCTCTCTTCTTCTCCCTTCCTCTCTGAAATCAAAAATATATTTTTTTAAAAAAGAAAAGGCTTTATCTAGATTCACCAGCATTTATGTTGCTTCCATCTTTTAATACCATATTACCATAGTTATTTTACTTCCTATACTTGTATCAATATAACCCTTATATTGCCTGGACAAATCGTGTTTAATTTGCTGATCATAAAAGGATTCATTTCAACTGATTTTAGCATTTCCCTCTTTATATGTGTGTATATTTTTATGGAACAAAAATGATCTGAAGGAAAAATAAGACTAGAATGTTCAAAATAAATGTACTTAGTATACATTTTCTATATATTTATTCTTCCTTACATATCAATAGCATTTATAATGCCAAAGTAATATTCACAGTTACTTTCAATATAAGAAAAAATTCCCATGCCCTAGCAGACTATAGGGCACCCAAAATCCAGATGGTAACTAAAATTTTTGTCACATATCCAAATTCCCCTCCTATAATGGCAATACTTTTTACATTTGGAAATCATCTGCATCTTAAAATTGTATTCAGAAACATTGATGCACCTAAGAACAGAGTTATAAAATCTGTTCAAGGATGTCTTAAATTTAGTTTTTACTCTACCCATAGCAAAATTCAAGTGAGCATAAGAAAAGCACTCTCAATACTTTGAATCTCTGACTATGAGCTCTATTTTTTTCCATTGTTCTCTCCCTTTGCATGCTAATCAGATGAAGTGCCTCTTGTGGCATAGCCAACTCTGCAGGCTTCTGATCAATTTCCTTACAACTAGGAGGGATCTGCCACTCTTCACTGACTTTATCTTAGTAATTTGCTTTCTATGCAGGCTCTGCTTGTCCACAGGGATGAGCTACTCCAAAGAAGGGAGATCTAACTCCAGGCTCTCAGCCCAGCAACCAGGTCTAGTCATTAGCTATTGAATACAGACCTCTAGGCATTGAGCTGCAAGATTGATGTGCTTGTCTCTGATTGAGCACCATGGTCTGTCCTGAGAGCAATGTGTCTTGTGGAATTATCTTGTCAGTGACTGATACATTTAGTGGTGGTAACTTTTGACCTCCCTTTGCCCTCCAAAAAGGTCAAAGAAGCAAAAGGAAATTTCAAAGTGCAGGAGTGTGGTAACCCTTTGGGGGCTGAAAGAACATGGACCGGGATCAGCCTCATTATCCATCACATCTTTCCTTGCACTAATCTGAATACACTTCATTCAGTGATTGGCGCTGCCTGGCCATTCCTCCTCTGAACTTGACATCAAAGACTTCAGATTCTTTCATTTCTCAAGTCTCATAAATGTGCTATAAAAAGTCACACTTTCTTTCCACATTGGAAAAAAAAATGTCTTTGTTCCTAAAGATAGAGAATCCTTCAGCCTTTCTGACTTAGAAGGAGAAGGTAAAATGCACTTGTTAAATTTAAGCATGAACAACTGTTATCACTGATGACCTGTTTTAGCAGGGCATATCATAGGGATTAATGACAGACTTGGGGTAGTTGATGACCCACAGCAAAACCAAAGGGATATTAACCCCCATCAGTCATTTAATTCCTGGGGAAAACCCTTTCAGAGGTAATTATTGCTGTTATAACTTGAAAAAAAACACAGGTGCATGAACTACATTACTGAGCTCTGATTATTTTATTTTATAATGTTAGCCCAAGGAAAAAAAAGAAAATTGATTTAAAAATGTGAGTTTCCCTTTTCAATTTCTAAGAAAATACTCTTTGAAAAATTGGTAGTCCTAAAACAAACCCACAAGTTTGGCAACTCTCTTCCCTATTCTTTATTAAGTTCCTAATTACAGACATCTGGAATTACAGAGACATTAACTTCTGGTTGTATTGCCTTAGAATGTCATCTCTGTACCATTTGCTCTCTGTGGGTTATTTGTGCTAGGAATATGGATAAGGAATGTTAATTTAAACAGGCCTTCTGCTTTCCAGCCTATACCCAGGTCTCTTTCCCATACTGGTATTAGTTCAGGCCTCTTGCTTCCTCCCCCCTGCCCTCTAACTTTTCTTCAACAATATTAAGTAAACATCTACTATGTGCCAGGTTCTGTGGTCTATGGGGCAGAGCAGATGATAAAAATCCATAATTGATATAAAGGAAAAGGAAGTTAGGCTGTAGGATTTCTTGAATTGAGGGCTTTATTATTTTCCTAGGACCACCATAACAGATATTCATGAACTTGGTGTCCTAATTAGCAGATAATTTTATTCTTTCATAGTTCTAAAAGCCAAAAGTCAACAGTCAAGATGTTGACAGGTCACACATTCTCTGAAGGCTCTGTTTCTGGTTGTCCCAGACACTTGTTGGCTTATGGCCACATCACTCTAATCTCTGCTCTATCTTTACATGTTCTTCTCCTCCATGTCTCCAATCTCCCTCTGCCCTTTCTTAATAAGGACAATAATCATTGGATTTAGGCCAGCCTTAAATCGAGGATGTTTTTTGTCTGGAGATCTTTAACTGATTACATGTACACTATGAAGACCTTATTTCCAAATAAGGTCACATTCATAGGACATATATTTTGGAGGTCACTGTTGAACATGTTATAGGGAACAAATTCCAATATGTACATCAGAGAAGACTTAATGAAAGAGGTATCCTTTATATTAAAACATGTAGAAGAAGTTTTTTGTTGTTGTTTTTTTCTGGTGGGAGTACATGAGTACAGAGACAGAACAATGGAGAAATTGGGGAAGTATGATGATAGAGAAGGACTGGATGGGAATTAACTTTCCTGGGCACAGGATATATAGAGCAGAGGTGAGGGACAAGTTTAGGAAGAAAGACTGGGGTCATGTCAAAACCATTGGCCTAAAAAGACTGAACACTGTAAAATCAGATAGGAGAATGTGCAAATACTTGTAAGAGAGAGGTAACACAAACTTGAGTTAGGGCAATAACAGTAGGAAATGATGGGAAGGATTGGATTCTGAATGCAAAATGATCTGGGAATTTTTATGTTACAGATGGAAGGAGTGGCACAGGCAAGAGCAAGTCAGGGGAAGGAGTCAGAGATGAGGCCAGACTGGGAGTTTCTTAAAATTGATGAAAGAAATGAGCAACACAGGAAGAATAGCAAGCATGGGGGAAAGGTAGATGATATGGATTTTGAGAAGGCTAGGCAGAAATTACCTTCATCTAGGTGAGATTTGTGGACTTGAATTCAGGAGGGTATCATGGCCTGAAGATTTGCAGATATTTTATGTAGAGTAACATTTCAAGTCCTAAGATTGGCTAAGGCGAAGAAGTGAAAGTGTATGGTGCTGGAGAGAGAGAGAGAGCATGCACAAACAGAGAATTGGGGAATTCATCATTTAGGGGATGGGAGAAGCAGAAGGTGTCAGGAAAGGGGATAGTAAAAGAAAGGTCAAAGCAGGATGCAGAGCTGCTGAGCTCCATTTTCCAGAAGCCAGGCAGAAGGGTGTCTGGAAAGTGGGAGAAAACAGAGTTTTGGAAATTGATAGTGGTGATGACCGCACACCATTCTGAATGTACTTAAAGCCACACAACACTTGAAAATGCTTAAAATGGCAGGTTTTCTATTATATATGTATATAGAGAGCAGAGCTACATTTTGAAAAATTAATAATGTAATATACCCCCCCCCAAAGCGGAACTGATCAATGATGTGACATACTGTGAGTGAGTCTAAGAGAATGATAATTAGGAAGAGAAAACAAACTGCTTTGGCCATATGGAAAATATATTTGCAGAGTGGGTTGCCTCCTCTGTTGCATATTTTGGCTTGCATTATAAAAAGATTCACAGAGCTGTGAATGTATGGCTTCCTTAGAGCCAAAGTGCTCACATCCATGTTCAAACTTTAGAACAAAAGAAGGTAGCTATGAGATATGCCTTTAGGAGTATGGTCACAATGCTTATACATAATGATATGTTAATTGCTGTAAATATATAGTTGCAGTTTCTTCAAGTCTTTGGCACCTCCTCTGAGTTGATATAACTGCTACACTGTAGTAGAAAACTAAATTCTGCCTTGGTGGATGAACTGTGGTGGTCTCTAGCAGGCATTTCTTGGTATGGTGAGATACCAGTTTTACTCAAATTTCTTTTTGATGTGTTAGTTAGCATTGCCCATAGGAAGAAGGTTCATTTGCACTATATATAAATGCAATTTTATTACCATAGCCCTATTAGATATATTAAAATAAAATATGCATTTTCCAAAATATTTCCTGTTTTAAAACAATTATCCAAGGGCAATAGAAACCTCATAATGAATAATAAGTGCCCTCCTGTGAAAAGAGCTAGAGTGTGTGTGTGTGTGTGTGTGTGTGTGTGTGTGTGTGTGTGTGTGTAAGTACGGGCTGGGGTGGTTGGAGGGATAAGAGGTGATAACCTTTCTAGATCTCAGTTTTTTTTCTCATCTATAAATGAAGGGGACAGAAGCAGTTGACCTCTGAGAGTACTTTCCACATATTATGTGCTTCTAGTATTGTGAATAGAAAAGCAACAGACATGTAAAATTTTGTGATAACGCCTTATAAGCGTTCGAGTGGCAAATTGTTAGTTTAATTTAATGAATCAAAACTTTAAAAAGTCAACTATTTGATTAATTGCACCATTAATCTGTTCCTATTAGTCAATTGAAACAAATTGTTTATTAAATTAATTTCCAGTTGGTAATATGTAAATTTGTAATTTAATTAAAATCCCATTATGTATTTTCTTAAGACAAAAGACACATTGATATATAGTTTGATGAGTGAAGCATAGCAAATGCTAAGAAATCAGCTCAGCTACAAGAATGATGATTTCTTACTAAGTTCTTTGCAAAGGGAGTGCTGGGCTAAGCAATCAGACCCTCCCAGAATTGTGGGAAAGCACGTACTTTATGGAATGTGAATTCCATTGCATACTGACAGTGAATATGGCTCATGGAGTCCTCAGAGAATCTGGAAATTAGATTTTCCGAGGTGTGGAGCCTTCCCAAGATTATCAAGCTCTCATTCTCTTGTTTGCATCAGCAACTTTCAGTCCAGCCATCCTGCTAACACCACTTGAGCCCCTCTAGGGGAGCCAAGCCCTCCCCTCTCTACCCTCTCCTCTATATGCCCCCTGGGAAGTCAGCTCCCTCTTCCCAAGACTGTCCTTCAGAATTTGAAAAACAGCCTCTTTGTGCCCCGAGTCTTGTCTTTTTAAACTAAAAATATTCCCAGTTCTTTCAATCAGTGTCCACAGGCCAGTGTTGTGAACCTTCTCTGCTTCCCTTGAAGTTGATTACGTCCCATTTAACCTAGTTCTCCCAATAGCACTAGGCTCCACGAATACTCCTTGGGGCGAGGGGGGGTCAGGGTGATCAATTAGACTTACTTTTTTTGGACCTTTGTGCAGTCCTGGGAGGCTCCTTGATAAGGGGGAGGTTTCCTACAAAACAAGCATAGGTGGCCATTTCCCAGGCGGGTGTTAGTCCTGTATTGGCCTTTAATGGAGACCTTATGGAATGATTTGGTTTTGATTTTCTGGGTAAATGAGTGGAGCAGTGATTGGGGAGATATAGCAAATAACATTTGTACTTGCCTTTATAGTATAATTATAAGGCATTTGGAGAAATATTTATATTATTTGTTGTCCTCAAAGAGTTCCCTCATTCTTGCAGGTGGGAAACTGAAAGTCAACTGGTGCAAACTCCAATGACAGATGTTTATAAGGTGAGGGACAGCTTGCCCCTCCCTTCCTCCTCCTACCCGACCCAGTATAGGGCAAAGTTAGAAAGTTTCTCTTGGGCACTTCCCTCTGGTTCAGCTGTTCTTATGCATGCCTGAGCCTGGGATTGACCTTGCAGACATGTGACTCTACTGTCCCTAGCCAGCCTGCCCTCTTAGCCATTTTTTTCCACTCAGGTTACTGGGTAGAAAGACAAGAAAAAACTGCTCTGGAGTCCAAAATAGATTCATTCTTGCTAACCTTTATAAGCTCTCTCTCATTGCTGCTCAGCAAATCCCTGAATCAGTTTGATCTCTTCTTCACAACTGCCATACCAGAGCTTTCCTTTCTCTGTGAAGAGAGGTACTCCTCTCTCCCCTGAGCCCTTGTCAGGTGAACTCATCTTCTCTTCATCAAGGCCATTAGGCATGAGTTTCATCATCTTTCTTCCTCTCTACCTGTCATAGTGCCTCTGGATACTTCTAAGTATCTCTGGATTTTCAGCTCCCTTCTCTCTTTCTACCTCAGAGAAAGTAGTGTCCTGCCACCTTACCAACGACCCCTCAGTCTAAGAACACTAGGGATTTTTTCCCTCTTCTTTATGTTAGAGTTCAGGGTTCTAGAGGATAATATTGATTAAAGACTGCCTGCCATAAGAAGCTACAGACCAAATTAATAAATCCCTTCTCAGTCTAAGAATGTGTAGTGAGAATATATTGACAAATTGTTTCTACTTAAACTCATGAAGTAAAGAAAAAAAGTTCATGATTTTGCAGAAGATTGCTTTAAGGAAGTGTGTGTGGAGAGAGG
>NW_005363283.1:2337923-2348080 GCF_000412655.1 Myotis brandtii
ATGAGAGAGAAACATTGATCAGCTGCCTCCTGCACATCTCCTACTGGGGATGTGCCCGCAACCCAGGTACATGCCCTTGACCGGAATCGAACCTGGGACCCTTCAGTCCGCAGGCCGATGCTCTATCCACTGAGCCAAACCGGTTTCGGCAGCAGTATAATTTTCAGATTTAGCCAGTTTAGTATGCACATAGATAGTGCAAAGAAGAAAGAGCCAAAGGGCCCAGTTCCTGTCTTCCTTGTCTTACACACCAAAAAGGAGAAAAGGGAAAGAAAAGGAACCAACTGACTGCATAGTGAGCTGTGGAATATCCCTTTGCTGAAGAATTACTTCTAGAGTTCAGCTAAGGGTCATTATTTTACTCTACAGCTCCATTCAAATGGGTACGGGGGGGACATGGGCCAGAACTCAGGAGCTGAGAAGAAATTGTCCCCTGAAAGTCTCCCAGAGGATATAAGGAGGTGAGTGGGAGATGGCCTCAGAGCTGTTCCTCAAGGCCTTGTGTCCTCTTGTGTTTTCGAATGATCACAAGGCATTCTACCAGGTCTCAGATCAGCTGTAGCTCAGCCTTTACCTACTTCCAAGGTCTCTAGGGTACCATGGCAGAGCCTTACTCCTATGGCAATAAGGGACCAGATAAGGCACAGATGATAATGTATCTGAGTATCTACTTAAAACCCTGCCTCTGTGAGATGGGGATTCCATTGAAATGCAAACATCACTTGGGTTCACTGGCCTATGAACCCAGTAGTGAGAGACCAAAGACTAATTTCTATTTAACTTGAATGCTAACTTAATAATGATATAAATACTTTAATGTTTAATGCTTAAGCAGAATTTCATTAAAATTTCTTTGACATTAAGCCAAATTTTGAAGTGAATTGGAACTGGTTTGCATTTCTTAAATTGGACTTACTTTGGAAATAATGAAAAAGTGTGAGAATCTTGGCTGAATTCCAATGACTGTGACTCAACTTGTTAAAGTTAAATTTTAATATTTACATAGTACATACTATAATATTTATACTAGGCAACAGATTGGGAATGTAGAATTCAAAATAAAATACACTTTAACTTGGAATTACAGTATGTTAATTATTGCACCCAGAGAATTGGGGGTTATCTAATATAGAGACTGGGGCACTTGAGCAAAATATTTTTAATATAAACACTGTTAAGCATGCAATTCTAGCTTGTACTCATGTGTTGGGTTTCATGGCAATGACTGATTATTGGTTTCACTCTTATTGAGATATTTAGGGGAAATCTGGCTCCTACACAACACCATCTACTAACTTAGATGATAATGGAATCAGTGAGGCTATTAATGACCTTTCCTGAGCATGCCAGAACTGGGCTGGCTCAGAAGTGGTGCAAAACAGATAAGCTTACAAAACAGAGAAAGTAGGGGAAATTACATAAAGGTGAAGACAGACATAGAAGGACCCTGGGAATTATCCAGTACAAGCTCTGTGTTTTACATGTGAGGAAACTGAGGCCTGAAAGGGTTAAATAAATTTGATTGAGGTCACCAAGCTAGTTGGTGATAGGCCTGAAATGGAAACCCAGATTTCCAGACTCTAATCCAGAGAGCTTTATCACTCCCAGATAGAAATCCACGTGCACTAACCTGCAGTTTGTCTATTTGTAGATATATAAGTAAATACCTGGGTCTAACATCCAAGATCCTTGGAAATGATGCTGTAAGGGGCATTCAGAAGTCAGTTGGAGGTTGGAGTGCAACTGGATGGTATATGTGTTCCTTTAAATCCCTCAAAGTCAGGATTCCACATACACTGTGAAAAATAGTTGCAAATACTAGTCAATATAGTATTAAGCTCTCCAGTCTGGGGTGGAGTGGGGAAGAATTCAACCCAACATCTTGACTTGCCTTGTACAAATGGAGCATTTGGCCAACCTGTGAGAGCCTGAGCACCTGAAACTGAACTTGCCACTTGTCAGAAGGAGGATTTTTCATATTGAGCAGAGGGCTGGACAGTTGCAGGTGATTCTTGCGGTCTCTTCTGAGATGCTCTAATATAAATCTGCCTCATAAGTTGTGGATACGCATGTGTGCAAACATAGGTCCCATGAACATCCACTATATGCAAATGTTTAGCCAACGTATTGGTTTAATAGCCTCCGGTTTTGCTTATAAGACAACATTGAGACAACCAGTTACAAAGAAAGCATTCTGTCACTCACTAGGTCATTTAGTCTGCAACT
Source organism: Myotis brandtii (assembly GCF_000412655.1). Classification (NCBI taxonomy): domain Eukaryota; kingdom Metazoa; phylum Chordata; class Mammalia; order Chiroptera; family Vespertilionidae; genus Myotis; species Myotis brandtii. The sequence goes on from NW_005363283.1 coordinate 2,340,150, forward strand.
CCTTTATATAATGACTCTCTGCTTTGTGCCAAACCATGGACTTTCCTTGGAGAGTTTCCAAGTTACATTTTTTCCTAAACTAATCTGACAGCTGGAATATTAAAGCTTTTTTACATGGTATGGGCTGCTTGCATACACTAAGTCCTATTTAGTTTTTAGTGATTCATGAGCAGTTTAAAGGAAAACTTCCAAACACATTTTATCTATTCAACCTCCTGTCTAAAAACTTCTGGAGTGGAGGAATGTTCCTTTCCCATCTTCTCTTACCTTCCCTTTCTGTTGCAAAGCAGTGAGCTTAGAGCACTTAAAAGGAGACAGGAAACCCAAAGGGTATATAGAGAAAAGAGCACTAAATTAAGAGTCAGGAAACCAGGGCTTCAGTCCAAAGTCATGCCACTGGTCAGGTCGATGACATTGGGTGACCCATTTCCCCTATTTGTACTTTATCTTCCCTATAATGAAAAATGATGGCTTTGATCTTCATACCTTCTAAAAACACTTTGATTGAAGATTGTTTTCCTGCTCAATTTTCTCCAGTTTTCACATTCATGGTTTGAATTGCAATAAAGTGTTTTGCAGGTGTGTAGTATCCTTTCAGGATACATTTTCTCCTGTTGGAAGATGTAGTGTCATCTTTATTGTTGTAATTTCATAGAACCCTCTTATTAATTAATCAATACATTTGATGGGTTAATGTGTAGGTTTTTATAAATGAGTAACCACATATTTAATCCTATCTAATAAAAGACAAACATGCAAATTGACCATACCTTCACTATGCCCCAAGCCACACCCACCAGCCAATCAGAGCGACTATAAGCAAATTAACCCAACCAAGATGGCGGCCAGCAGTCACGGAGCTGGAGCAAGCAGGAGGCTTGGTTGCCCCCGTGATGGAGGAAGCCAAGCTTCCCGCCTGCCCTGGCCTCTGCTGAAGGAGTGGCTGGGGGTCTGGGTTGCCAGGAGCAGGGTGGGAACTAAGCAACCGGGAGAGGGGCACCGGGCTGCTGGGAGCAGGAACTACACAGCCAGGAGAGGGGCCCCGGGCCTCTGGGAGCAGGGCAGGAACTAAGCAGCCAGGAGAGGGGTGCCGGGCTACTGCTGGGAGCAGGAACTAAGCAGCAGAGAGAGGGGTGCTGGGCCACTGCTGGGAGCAGGGCGTGAACTTCCTGGGGTGGGTGTCAGGCAGCTGGGAGCAGGGCGGGAACTTCTGCCATGTCACCATGGCAACGCAGCAGAAGTTCCTGCCCTGTAGCTGCTGGCTCATTCACTTACTCACTCATTCATTCACTCATTCACTTACACACTCATTATTCACTCACTCACTCAGCAAACCCTTTCAGGTCCCTGGCACCAGGCCAGGCACTGAAGGTGAAGCAGGATAAGACAGAGCTATGTCCTCAAGATGTTAGTAATTCAGTAGGGCGAAGCAGGCACATGAACGAGGCAGTTGTACGCACAGATGCACTGTACTGGGTTTGGTGAGGGCTGTAACTAATGCCGGCTTTGTTCTCTTGATAAAATGGGGCCTCGGGAGCCAGGCTGCCCCAAGCCTGTAGGCCTGTGCCTAGGCCCAGAGCAGCCAGGGTCCCGGAACATGACAGAGGGTGCAGGTCAGGCTGAGGGGTCTGGCCCCACCCCTCACCCCCCCACCCCCGTGCACGAATTTCATGCATTGGGCTACTAATATTCTATAATATGTAAACATGATGAATCCATCTTTGATCATTGTGCTCAAGTAGAACATAAGAGGGCAAGTGTGACCCCACTTATCTTAAGCAATTGAGCATCTAGCTATTTGAAGTAATTTAAATGTTTTGTGTAAGTCTCTTAAGCTACTGGCATATGAATAAGAAACATATTTCAGATCACTTTCAGATGTTTATTTTTATTTAGTTTTACTGAGTAATACTACCTTACATCGCTGTAGAAGCCAGGCATTTTCCCTCTTATCTCTCTCTCCCAAAGATCTAGTGATAATAAGGATAATGCTAAATAACATGGATAAAACAATTTACCTTCACAGATGTTTTCACATACATTATCTTATTTGAGGGTCACAGCAATTCCCATAGATACTAGTAAGAAAATCAAGCCTTGGAGAGCCAAATGGCATTAAATAATACAGCAGATGTGGATGAACACAGACCTTCAGGCTTTGCCCTGCCCTACTTTTAAGGCACTCTTCACGTGTGAGATACTTTTCAGAGGGGGCATTTAAAAGTTTTAATCAATCATTCTTATACATGAATCAATCACCTCTTCTAAGAATATTGAAGCCCTACTCTATGTTATGAAATGCCCTTAGGCACTGGGAGGACTAGAGTGATTAAACTTTTGTGGAGAATAATGCCCTACCCCCAATTATATTCATGTCCTAAGCCACTAAACCTGTAAATACATCTTATATAATAAAGAGCTAATATGCTAATTAGACTGAACAGCAAAATGACCATCCATACGACCTTCTGGACAAAGTTGGGGCTGCGAGGGCTGAACCCCTTGCACAAATTTTGTGCATCAGGCCTCTAGTTATTTATAAGGCAAGAGGGACTTTGCAGATCTGATTAAGTTAAGGGTCTTGAACCCTAGAGATGACCCTGGATCGTACAAGTGAACCCTAAATGTAATCACAAGGGTTTTTATTACGGGGAGAAAGGAGGGTCAAAGTCAGAGATGTGATGACTGAAGCAGAGCTGAGAGATCTGAAGATGCTATGCTGCTGGCCCTGAAGGTGGAAGAAGGAGCCACAAGTGAAGGAAGGAAGGTGACCCTTAGAAACTGGAAAAGACAAGAAAACCAATTCTCCTCCAGAGCCTTCAGAATGAATGCCTCCCTGCTGACCCCATGATATTAGCTGAGATCAATTTCAACCATCAGAACTGAAAGAATACTTTTGTGTTGTTTGAAGCTACTGAGTTTGTGCTAATTTACTACAGAAACCACAGGAAACATTCAATGGCTGTCTCAAGGGACTCACCTTCTCTTACAGTAAATAGATCAATCAGAGCAAGTGAGGGTGAAGAAGTACTACGGAGTTCTGGGTAAGTGGAGACTGGTGGAAAGGTACAGTGTCAAATTAGGATTCCTAAAGAAAGTAACAAGGAAGATGAGTCACAAACATCTGGGTACAGGTTTTTTTTTTTTTTTTTTTTTTGTGTGTGTGTGTGTGTGTGTGTGTCATTATGCCCAAGTTAGGGCTATTCCAGAAGGAAATGAATGTTCCATTTGTCCTGAGAGGTGGGGGACAGAGCAATAGAGGACCTACTGGTGCTGAGGATTCTGTACCTTGACCCGGTCTTGGCAGAATCATCCCATTTGCTACCCTGAAGAACACTTGATGGTCATCGATGATAGATCTTTGTGAAGTCTTCATACATGCAATATATGAGTATATAGATCCACTGAGTGCAACCCTTCATATATATTAGCATAATATTCAACATCCATTAACGTAGTTGCACAGTGAAATTTGAAACAGCTGAAGCTTGAAGTTGATCATCTGCTTTCTTTCCAGTTTGCATCAGAGCATACATTACGATGAATGGAAGCAATTACAGGCTGATTCAATGACAGTGTCATCATTTATTGGAGTATAATTTCTCTATCCAATCAGTGTTCTAAAAGTAACAATAAATTATATTAGACTTTTAGTATTACTTGAAGATGTAGGGGACTATGGATCAATGGGTATCTGATACTTGAAAAGCTTCAGCATTCAGTTCTTGTTGAATCTGTAATTAACAAATGAAACTAAACTAATCATGGTAAATTGTTCATTTGACTACATTCTTCTTGTTGAGCACACTGTGTGCTAAGGAACAAGAGGGTGAAGTGCTGCAGAGTGTGGGTCTGTGCTCTTGTATGTCATGGTGCCCATCAACAAATGAATTCCTCCATCAGACCATATTTGAATGGTGTGTTACTATGATAAAATGCTTCATCCTCACAGGCTGCTGATTCATCTGGCTTGAATTGTATGTGTTAATAAATGATTGTTTTATATTTTGCTACAGATTGGCTGGCACTTTCCCAAGAAAATATCAGTAAACTGAGAAGTTCTAAATGTAATGTGTGAAATGTAGGAAAAAAGGGTTTCTAAATGTAATGTGTGAAACAGGTAGAAAAAAGCTGCTGGTGACTTATGCTAAGCAAAATTCTTCCCAGCAAGCTCTGGCTGGTGTGGATCAGTGGGTTGAGTGTCGTCCCATGCACTATGAGGTTTCTGGTTCAATTACAAGTCAGGGCACATGACTAGGTTGTGGGCTTAATTCCCAGTTGGGGGCATGCAGGAGGCAGCCAGAAGATGATTCTCTCTCATCATTAATGCTTCTATCTCTCCCTCTCCCTTCTTCTTTCTCTAAGAAATTAATAAAAACACATTTTTAAAAAAATTCTTCCCAGCAATTACAAGAAGCTTAGGAAGAAAATAGGCATAAAAGGCTTCCAAACTGCCCAGAATTTAGATTTACAGACACAATTATTGGTAGATTAAGTCACATTCTATAATTTAATCTCTTTACTTTCTGTATCCAAAAAAATGCCTTCATCTTGTAAAATTAAATTTACATTAACTGAAATAATGCTTAGGCTTTTTTGATATTTTAGAGAAGGGCATGCACTGGCTCCCACACACTAGCATAGTGTTCATGATGCTTATTAAAAATATTAGGGACCATGATGTTCTGAGACTACTTAGCATAATTTTGTTTTACTAATTTACTATGCACCAGTGATACTCAATTGAGTCTTAGCATTAATACACTCATAATATACAGTGCAGTGCCTCCATATGGTGCATTGGGTAGAAGCATATTAAACATATTACACAAATAGAACTCAACACCTCACATATTATTGATCAATAATGCACCAATTAGACAATACTGCAGTCAAGAAAATAAACACTAGCATATGTGCCCAAGGTCTAAATGAAAATGAGATAGAGGGAACAAATGAGAATAGAGAAATGGAGATAATAAGAGAGGACCAACATTGGTTACACTGTTACACTGAACCACAAAGCAAAAAAATCTTTTATTGTTCTGAAGCAGAGTATCAAAACCAATATTGATTAATCTAAGTGGGTGGTTAAGTACACCTAGAAAATATTTTTTAGCCTAGCACTGCCCAGTAGAAATATAATGTGAGCCACAAATACAAGCCACATATGAAAGTTTAAATTTTCTAGTAGACATGTTAAAAAAAAAGTGAAAAGAAACAGGTGAAATTAATTTTACTAACATATTATTTAACTCAGTGTATGCTAAATGCCATTCAGACATGCAATCTGTATAAAATGATAAATTTTGTATTTAACAGGATTTTCATACTTAGTCTTTGAAATCTGATGTGTATTTTATACTTACAGCATATTTCATTTCAGACAAGCCACTTTGCAAGTGCAAAGTTTGGCTGGAGGCTACCATGTTAGTGCAGTTTTAGATTAATCCATTACAATTTCTCTCCTCCTATTTCTACATCATATGCTCCTTTGGATAAGTGGTTCTTTAGAAGGCTGTGACAGTGAGATTGAATGTGTTAACTTAGGGACTGAAGCTCAGAGTGGCCTATGACTTGCTCAAAGTCACACATATTTAAGTGGCTGAATCACTCTCTCAGACCTTTCCACTACGTGGTTGCCTCCTTTCAAAAGTCCATCTTGCATGTGTCCCTCCATTTCATTGTTTTCTAAAAAAAATCACATGGACTATTAGATAGTCCATTATAATGATAACCCATAGAAAGCTATTTTCAAAAAAAACTTAAAATAATGCCCCTTTTCTTCTAACACTTAGCAACTCTTCCCATGTTCTGAAATAATAGAATCAGCAAGCATTTTGCAATTAGTGCGCAGGATGATATAATAGAAAAGAAAAGTGTTCCTGGAAGTAGACAACTTGCCTTCATACCCGATTCTATTCCTCATCTGTGAAATGAGAGGTTAGAACAGGGGTGGGCAAACTTTTTGACTCGAGGGCCACAATGGGTTCTTAAACTGGACCGGAGGGCCGGAACAAAAGCATGGATGGAGTGTTTGTGTGAACTAATATAAATTCAAAGTAAACATCATTACATAAAAGGGTACGGTCTTTTTTTTTTTTTTAGTTTTATTCATTTCAAACGGGCCGGATCCGGCCCGCGGGCCGTAGTTTGCCCACGGCTGGGTTAGAATGTCTGTCTCACCTATTTCTCAGGGTTGTTGCTAGTGTCATGTAAGACCATACTTGTGTAAGTGCTTTGTGAAGTGAAAAGTACCATACAAGTATAAGAGTTTGCTGCTTTTCAAAAGAGAAACATTTTTAAATCTCGGTGTACACCAGATCCAGTTATTTAATTTGTAATTACATTGATTATTTGTGAATACACTCACCTTCAAAAAATTACACCACTACAGATAAAGCTAAACTCTCCTCAGTTAATCCCCAATTACTCTCCCTTCCCCTGAATTACCCACTGCAAGTCCACTTCATATAGGCATTTTGTAAAGGTGCAAACATTTAGGTGAAGGCCCAGCACTGGTTCTGACATAAGCAATCAGCACACCCATACTTTTGAATGATAGGCTTGGCTGGTGACCTCATGTAAGCAGAGCCACCTCCACAGCACAGCACATCTGTACCAATACTGTTGCTCTGTGCTGCCACATGTAATATGCTTATCATGTGTGTAAGGGAGTGTGTGTATGCACTATGACAAAACTCAAGAATAGATTTTGCATTTGTGGGTAAATCCATTGGATCCATACTAGATTCCTGAGATAAACCTGCCTCTCCTATTGACTTAAATAGTTTTTTCATAAGCTCTGGAAGAAATAAAAGCTAGCACTTTCTTTTTCATATTAACTGGCAAGCATATTGGCTATTAAACCTACTGTGGAGAAGAAAAGCCACCAAACACTATTATGACAATTTAAATAATGATAATGATTATAGAAATAAGAACTGCTATTTGTTCAAGTGATTTTTATTTAAAATGTGAAATATGAAAACATTAAATTACAAGACAATGTCCATTTTTATTCATTCTTCTTCAGAGAACAAATGCAAAGTGACAGAAGATTTTAATAATAATTGTGAGCATACCTAGAATAAGCTTTGTTAACCAAGTTAGTATTATTAATGTTATTAACATGTATCATGTTTCAAAATATGAGCTTATTGTTTTAATTTGCTTTTTAAACAGCCACAACAGGGTCTCTGAGCACTTAAATAAAGCAGAGAGAGTTTATTAGAACAGAAGGAAACTATTTGGATATATTGGTCACAACTTGCATACAAACACTTTTGACAGCAACCCTCTGTTGAAGAGAAAATTACACAAATTGCCAGTTATTGTCATTTTTAATAAATAAACCTATCTTTTTCCTTCCTCCCTCCTTCTGGCTGCTATGCGATTGTGTTCAAAAAACATATTTTCAGTGGGACCATTTCTATTACAGAGTGATTGAGCTCTGATTTACACATCAATTACCCACCTTCATGGAGATTTTCATGCTCCCCTAGCTGACATCAATGAAGCATAACTGCGTAAATGCTTTATTTCATTCCAGTTTTGGATAACTGAGACCAATAACTAATCATATTGAGAGACAATGTGCTATAATATAGGAAACAATAAATGCTTCTTTTGAAATCTCATCTATCCTTCTTTTTAGGTTTTGTTTGTTTGTTTATTTATTTATTTGTTTGTTTATCTTTATTAATTAAGGCCGTGGTCAGCAAACTGCGGCTTGTGAGCCACATGCCGCTCTTTGGCCCCTTGAGTGTGGCTCTTCCTAAGCCTTAGGAGTACCCTAATTAAGTTAATAACAATGTACCTACCTATATAGTTTAAAGTTTAAAAAATTTGGCTCTCAAAAGAAATTTCAATCGTTGTACTGTTGATATTTGGCTCTGTTGACTAATGAGTTTGCCGACCACTGCCCTAAC
>NW_005363283.1:2348253-2351195 GCF_000412655.1 Myotis brandtii
TCTGATCGATGCTTCTCTGTCTCTGGATCTGTTTTTGTTCATCAGTTTATGTTGTTCATTATATTCCACAAATGAGTGAGATCATGTGATATTTATCTTTCTCTGACTGGCTTATTTCATTTAGCCAGTTTGGCTCAGTGGATAGAGCGTCTGCCTGTGGACCAAAGGGTCCCAGGTTCGATTCTGGTCAAGGAGTCAGTTGCAGACTCCTCGCCATCTCATCTATTCTTTACACACTTACCATTCACATGTTTATCTCAGTCATCTATTTCTTTCTGTAAGACTCTTGCTCTCAGTATTCCAAGTGCAGTTAGGGCTTTACCCTTGAAAAAAGTATCTGCAAAGACCAGACTTTCATTTTCCAGCTTCCCCAAAGAGCAGAAAACCTTGCTGTTTTCCTGACAGTGTTTTAGACCAAACATGGACAGATAATCTGAGGGACTGAATTTGGGTGCATCTTAAATCTCTTGTTAACTTGTCCATATTTGTCCCATGGGATCTTTAGTACCACTTGTTTGGTGTGTACTTGAACTAGCTGGTGTGCAGAATGTGAACTCCATTGCTTAAGGTCCAGCTGGAATACAGCTGCCTGAATTTGCTTCTCACCCCATGCCAACCTGATATTCTATAGCACTTTGTTTCTGTATTCATAACATGCATTACTCTGTACTGTGATTATTTTGGAGTGGATTTACCTTTCCTTCTGGGCTGTGAATTTCTTGAAGACTTGTACGCTCTGTTATTTTTTTTTTTCTCAGCACCAAATATGCGATGTGGGCACCCAGTAAATATGTGTTGATTAAATAGACAAATTGATTAATATACTAATTAATATCTTTGTCAACATTTGTCACTGAACTTGGGCAGGAAAAATATGTTTTCCTGTCATTTGTTCATTCATTCAGTCAAAAAATCTTTATGGAGAGCTGAACACTAAGCTTGGCACTTTTCCAGATAAATGGGAAGCAGAAATGTGTTATTCCTCTCTGGTGACAGTTTCATTTAACACTCACAGTTCTCTCAGTCAGAGCAGTAAAGAGGGAAGGAAGGATAGGTAGGATAGTCAAAGGAGAGTTGCACTGGGGTATAAGGAATAGGAATGGATAACGTAATTTGGAGTAAAAGAGATAATGTCTAAGATCTTGGTTATCTACATTCACTGTGATGAAGCTCAACATTTTCACTGTGAACTGGCTCAGAAATGCAGTCTGGGGTTGTACTAGTTTGCTAGGGCTGCTGTAACAAAGTACCACAAACTGGGAGGTTTAAACAACAGAGATTTACTCTCTCAGTTCTGAAAGCTAGAAGTCTGAAATCAAGGTGTCACTAGGTCTGATTCCTTCTGAAGGCTGTGAGAGAGAATCTGTTCCAGGCCTCACTCTGAGCTTCTAGTGGTTTACTGTCCATCTTTGGCATTCCTTGGTTTGCAGCAGCATCACCCCGATTTCTGCCTTTATCTTCACTTAGCATTTTCTCTGTATGAGTCTCTTTTCAATTTTCCCCTTTTTATAAGTTCAGCAGTCTTATTGGATTATGGACCCACCCTACTGTAATATGACCTCGTCTCATCTAATTACATCCACAATGACACCATTTTGAAATAAGGTCATATTCTGAGCTGTGGGGTGGGATTAGGTCTTCACCATATGAATTTTGAGGGGACAACCTTCATCTCCTTAAAGGGGCCACCTTGTCAGGCATCTTGTCAAGATAAGAGGGAGAAGTGTAACCCAGGAGGAAGTCACAATTATAGGTCCCAAACTTAATGTCATGAGAGTGTGCATAGGCAGGCGGAGAAGCAGAGTGTTTCTGGCAGTTCCATGCTGCAGTCTTGATCTCATGCTCCCAGTTGTATGTGCAGGCCAGAGCTCTGTGGAGTGAGCATGCCATGGAGAGTCAGGGTCCCAAAAGGTAAGCCTTTAGGGGGTAGAATTTACTTGGGTAAAAATTAGTGAATACATGCTGATGAAAGGGTTTGGTGAGACATGAAAATAGAGCTAGCTAAAAACTGTCAGTTATAAACTGCTTGTTAAGGGCATTAATTTCCTTAAAAGTTTAAAAGTAATTAAGAATATTATTGCTGAGAAAATATTTTTTTAAATTAAGTAGTTATTGAAATTGTCTTGCTATATTTAACTGAAAATAAAATACCTTTTAAAAGTGTTGTTTATGAAAAACTGAGTTATATCATGGCTTTGAGTTGAAAAAGAATTCCTGATATTTAATGGGCATAGAGAGGAAATACTTTGGGCAGTTTCTTCTTAATTTGAAAGACAGAGTTGTTCTCCTTAGGTTGGCTGCAGAAGCAATAGGTATGGAGCTTGGAATGTGGCACATGGGATGGAACCAGGGTACATTGGGGCTGGATGAGGGATCATCAGGAGCAGAGGACCAAGCCAAGCCTTGGGCAGCCTGTCACAAGGCAGAATTACAATCAACCAGAAAGTCCTTTAAACCACCGCTAATACTCAAAGCCTGTTACTGTCTCCTCTTCTGTGGATCTATGGAATCATTTCTGATAATGAAAAGCTTACATTTCCTTGAAGTAGATCAAGATTTAGATCTAGCAGCGCTTTAGAGCTCTGCATTAGCATTGACTGATTATTTTAAAGAGGGAATCATAAACAAGAAAATTTCAAGTTGACACTGAAAAAATGCATGAAGAAACACTGGAAGATTAAACAAGAAAATAAAAATTATTACCACTGATTGGCAATGGGGAACATTATGATGAGGGTATATTATGATGAGTGGAAGCAAGAACATTTTATATCATTTTTATTTTTATATAGTTTTAATTTTTGAACGAATTCAAATGTCATAAACATATAAATAAATACATTTACTATATTCACTCTCTGATTGCTTCTTTTCTTTTTTAAAATGTATCTTTATTGATTTCAGAGAGGAAGGGAGAGGGAGAGAGAGACAGAAACATCAGT
>NW_005363283.1:2351244-2358672 GCF_000412655.1 Myotis brandtii
GGCTCATGCCCCCAACCAGAATGGAACCTGGGACCCCTTCAGTCTGCAGGCCGATCCTCCATCCACTGAACCAAACCGGTCAGGGCTGATTGCTTATTTTCTCGGCTCGTTGTATCCATTCCAGGCCTATACTAGTCTTCACGAAGTATTTTTGAAAGCTTCTGAGTCATGCAGTTCTTTGCAGCTCTCTGGGTTTGGCCACATTGAATGTGAGGCGATTGTAAGTCATTGGTTTGTGTTGCAAGTGGGTCAGTGAGCCAGAAGGAATGATAAACAAAGTCTCCTTTTTAATGAACGGGTCAGAAATAAAGTTATTTTAAAACTAGTTTCTATAAAAGTGAAAATCAGAGACTAAACTTAAAAAAATTATAAAAGCAGAAAGTAAACTCTCAGGAATGCTTAGATACTATTATTTATCGTGCAATGGAGTTTTCTTATAGTGGAGTACTCAGTACAGAGGAGAGAGGGGATATTTGTTATAAGGTTGAAGGAGATAAATATGCATGATTTTAAAAGGATAGCTAACACATTCTGAGCTGCCTAGGAGAGGAGGGAAGTAATACTTGTTGGGGAGACAGACACCTCTCTCAAACAGTCAGGGATATTGGACCCTGTCTCTTAGCCAACATTTACATTATGCAAGGACAACATAATTTGATTTCACTGGAACAAATGCTTTTGAAGAACATTTCTACAGGTTTCTAGAAAATTATTGATATACTGATGACTACTGCAGGCAGATGGGAACCTTAGAGTTGCCAGAATCATGGTCATTCTATATAAAATTGGCATTTCATAGAAATGGAATTTTAGTGCACTCAGATAATATTGTTGATAATCAATATCAATTTGAGTGTCTACCTGTGCTTGCTGTTCTGAGAAGATCTATAACATGCTCCCAAAATCCCTTCTAAGCTGAGCTATTTTTCTGGGAGTTCAGATTATACACATATCCCTGGATCAATGGCACCATGCCTGTTGTGTGAACAGAGCTTACATGTGTGGATGTGCTTTCTCTTCTACCTACCAACATCTTTTTAAAAAAATATATATCAGCATCTTCTTTTTGCCTAAGAGAAGGGCCTCTGGAGTCTGGCAGTCTCAGCTATTATTCTGTTTACACCATTTACTGATTATGTGACATTGGGCATGTTAATCTCTCTGGGTCTCATGTGCCTCAGTTTCCTCATCTGAAAAGGGTGGATGAGAGTACCTCATCAGAGTTTTTGTGAGGATTAAATAAGATAATACTCATAAAATGACTAGCATTGCACCTGGCATGAAGCAAATAATCAACAGAGAATTATTAATGCGATTGTTGTTATTATTCCGTGTGAAATAGCCATTTGTGCCAACATGTCATCAATGCCAATTTCTGCATAATAGAATATATCTGTCCTCTAAAAGGGCCTGGTTCTTGATTTATCTTTATGTTAACTTCATCATTTTTGGTATGCCAAAATGGATCCAATAAAAAATATGTGGATAGTTATATCATGTATGAAGACCAGAGTTGTTTTATGTTGGATGCCTGGAATCCACTTTGGGAGATTCCAATGCAATTATTCTGACATATTGGCATGTGACCCAGGGCATGAGGATTTATAAAATCTTTCCCGGGTGACTCCCATATACAGCCAAAATTGACAGCCAGATTATAGAAGGTTGGTAACATTTAGAAATATTTTAAATTAAGAAGTTATTATTTTAAACCCCATATTAATATTAATTTGTGAATTAAGTTCATGTATTGACCTATTTGGTGCCTCTATCTCAAATATCATTTTTGAATCTATAGAGAAAAGTCTTCATAGGATAGATAATGAAATATACTTTATCCTAGTTGGATATTAGAAAGATCTCAGTAATAATAAATTTTTGGCATAAATTTTTGGAGTAAAAAGAGTTTACAAAAGATATATAGAGAGAGGAGAAGGGGACCAACATGTCATCGGGCAAGACCTTAGCAAGGGTGAGAGTGTGAGTAGGTGAGTGTGTGTGAGGAGAGTATGCATGGGTGTTAGTGTGGGTGGGCATTTGTTGGTCAGTGCAGGAACTCCAGGCGGGTAGTTCAGGTGCTCCTAAAGGAGGAACTGCAGGCCACTGCCATGTGCTGCTTTGCCATTGCTTCTCTCTGCTTGAGAATAGAGGGTCCTCCTAGCAAGGAGGTTGTAGGGAGTTGCTGTGCCCTAGTGCCCCTAAGCCACAGACAGGAGTGAAAGGCCAACCACTGATGCCCCTGACACATGGGAGGGTCATAGAAAACCAGCATGACTGAACCATCCCCCCCCCCAGAATACCAGTGCCACTGTCTTGACCCTACTGCCTTGACCAGTGTCCTACCCCACCTCTTAAAGCAGCCCAGAGCCCAGCCTGCCTTGCCCTGCCTCCTCCAGAATCAGAGTTGTTGGCCTGTCTCACTTATATGTGAAATGTAAAGAACAAAATAAACTGACAAACAAAATAGATCCAGAGACATGGAAGCATGCAACAGACTGATGATTCTCAGAGGGGTGGTGGGGCAGGAAAGGATTAACCAAAGAACGTATATGTATATATGCAAAACCCATGGACACAGACAATAGAGTGGTGAAGGCCTGAGAAGGGGGAAGGAGTGGAGAAGAAAGGGTCAATGGGGGAGAATGGGACATCTGTAATACATTCAACAATAAAGATATATATTTTTAAAAAGCTACATATAAATATATTTGGCATAAAAAGATTTTGTCAAAGTATCTCGGACTTTTTGAAAGAGCACTGAATTGGGAGTGGTGTCCTGGATGCAGCTTTCATAGGCTGGAACATTTTGCTGAGCATCAGTTTTCCATCCTTAAATTCAGAAGAGCCACATGAAGGAAGTTATAGTTTATGTTTGTCCTTTGGTTGTATTAAATATGTATTTTTTATGTTTTTACAAAGATAGCCAAAATAAAGGTACTTTAGTGTTAGTTGGATTAAATATGTATTTTTTATGTTTTTACAAAGATAGCCAAAATAAAGATACTTTAGTGTTAGTTGGATTAGAAGACAATTAAGATTGAATTATTTACCTTCATGTACATCATTACTATAGTAAATCTGTATTAGTTAGCAGTATGTTTAAACAAACTTGTCATTTTAATATGTCAGTGCTGCAACCTTTTGCAGCAAGGATTCAGGATCTGGAGAAGGGGCTGCACATAAATGGATACACTAGACAAGCAATATAAATTTAGAAGGCATGGGGGGAGCCAGGCGGAGACCTTACTCTCTAGCAGAGAGGTTCCCCCAATGCCCGGACCCATTGGCTTTTTATTTACTAGAATACACATTTTCCCTTTAGCAAAGCAAAACAAGCATATCAAAGGTAAAGTTTGGTAAACAGTAAAAGATTATCAGGTTAGGGCAGTGGTTGGCAAACTGCAGCTCGCGAGCCACATGCAGCTCTTTGGACCCTTGAGTGTGGCTCTTCCACAAAATACCATATGTGGGTGCGCACATACAGTGCGATTGAAACTTCGTGGCCCATGCGCAGAAGTCGGTATTTTGTGGTTGCCTAAGACCATCCTGCATATCAGATATTTACATTACGATTCATAGCAGTAGCAACATTACAGTTATGAAGTAGCAAAGAAAATAATTTTATGGTTGGGTCACAACATGAGGAACTGTATTTAAAGGGCCAGAAGGTTGAGAACCACTGGTGTAGACAATGGGTATCTTCCAGCATGTCAGTGTTTTTTGTTTTTTATAATGTTTCCCCAACTAGCTTTGTAAAATAACCTAATTAGGTAAACAACAATTATTAAATTCATGAAATATACAAACCAAATGGATTTTAACTGGTTTTTATTATCCCTCACTTAGCTTCTTCCCACAGATATAGTTAATTTTAAAAATCCCTTTATGGTCTGTACATTTTGGTGCAAGGAAACTAATGGTTTTTCTATACTTGCGTCTAAATTAAATTCCTAAACTTTTTCCCTATTGGCAATTTCTAATAAAATATAATCCTGATAAAAGTTGACCAATGGAGTTCAAATGAGACAAATATTTATTTTGGAGTGTAATAGAAACCTGGGAGGCAGAAGGGACAGACCATGGGTTATTAGGAAGATAATCAGTTTGGGAACTTGAAGCCCTGGGTTCCTGCCTCCTAGTTTAGCCACAACCTGCTGTGAGGCCTATTACCTTCTCAGTGTAATATCATCATCTATAAAATTAGGTTCCAGAACTAGATGATTGCTAAAGTTTCTTCCTGCTCCAGCAGTCTCTATTCTAAGAGACTATCCTGCATTGCCAGTCTTGATGTGCTAATACTGTGAGCCAATGAAGATGGCCTAATTGAACCTTCTCAATCTCAGTGAATCTAGATGTGTCCTAGGTTTTATTGACCCGTGAATGCACCAGTGGCTTCTAATGATGAAAATGGGAGTTACCTATGTACAAGATCAGATTTAAGGAAAAGGATATGGAAGTATCTGAGAAAAGAAGGAGATAGGAAGAAATTGTTTGAATTTGAAGATGGGAGAGACACAGGTCCATATCTTCCTTTGGCATTACCTTGATGAGGGCTTGGGACGGATCCTCTCATCTCAGGAGGGCTTTAGTTTCCTCCTTTGTGAATAAGGGCAGCTTCTCTGTTATTGGAGACCAAGGAAACAGACAGGTGTTCGAAATCAGAGCTAATATAGAAGACATGAGAAGCTCCTCACCATCACTGATTACATTGGAGTAGCAGAATACAAACATATCTCATTTTATTGGACTTCATTCTTATTGCACGTTATGGACATTGTGTCTTTCACAAGTTGAAGGAAAGACCCTCCACCAGTAAAAAGATTACAACTGACTTTATTGCGACACTCACTTTATTGCCGTGGTCTGAAACAGAACACACAGATCTCTTAGGTATGCCAGTAGTTAAAAGGAACTTGTGCTTCTTTCTGTTCTTTTCCTATCAGCTAAGGCATGTGTCGGTGATGCAGAGATTAAAAAAAAATAAACTGTAGAGAGAAAACCAAAGACCTTTAGTTAATTAGAAATAAATTCAGTTTTGACTGTTCAGTGGTTTTTATATCACCATATAAATTTTATTATATCTGGGAGAAAAATGTTGAAAGGACATGTTAACATGCTAAGAGTGAACAGTCCATGAGTTCAGTTTATTGGCTCAACTTCCCAATATGAAAGTGGGTTTTCATACTGCTAGGATCAATTCACCCTGTTCTCATCAGTGTAAATAAATTTGAATTATTTAGACAAAATAGCATGATGATTAATTCAGATTTCTGGCTTTTAAATTTCTTCATGGGCTGTGGAGCCCTTTGTTTCTTTGGAAAATAAGCCTGGGAGTGTAAAGGTACATCAGATCATCAGAGGAGGCATATGCTTTCCTGTGGCCTCTGATGGACTTACACTTTCAAATACAACCTGCCTGAATCATAAGAAATTTAATTGAGTACATAAAGAGGTCCTCATAATTATAAACTGAAGTAGGTATAACAAGAGGCTAAATACATAGCTGTGGTTTTAATTAGCTGGTGCTTCAAATTAGTAATTTTGGTTTCAATCAGAAATCAGTGACATTCTATACATTGTGAAAGCCTCATGTAGTTCATTCCTCATTATACCTCGCCCTGTGAAGCTTTCAGTATAATGCCATGCTGAGCAAAAAAGGAAAAAAGTTGAAGAAATCTGGTTGCCTTCCAAGAGCAGTGGAACTCTATGGAGATTAAATAATTCTCGCTAGAGATATGAGAATTAATTGTTCTGTTTTATATGTGTTAAAAAATGAAGCAGGCAGTTTCCTTGCAACAGATACCACCCATGTGCACAATTAATCTGCTATTCATATTTTCATCTGGAATTTGGTAGCTAATGAACTGATGCAAAATGCAATCCAGAGCCTCCAACAAATCAATACCAGATAGGAAGCACAGAAAGTTCCTTGACTGTTAGCCACTTGAAGGCCTGCAAGTTAGAGCATGTTTCCATTTCTTCTCCTTTTTTTTTCTCTTCAGGGTTTTAATTATATCTTTGCCTCAGGAGAAAGAAGGTAGTTTGCAAAGCCAAGGGACCAAAGTACTTCAGTTCTCTTCATGGGAGAATCAAATATGATCTATGGGCCCATCATTGTGGGCTATTGGTGCAAGGAATGATCAGATAGCTAGAAAACTGATATCTTGCTCACATTTTTGGAAGCAAGAGATTTTGGCTCTTATCTGTGATTATCTGTGTGTTGAGAATCACCTGCTATGGAAGACAAACAAATTGTGTCCTCCTTTGTAACAAACCCTCCTCACAACCTGACTAAATGTTGCTTTAACTTATTCCCTCTACCTTGACCCCAACATCATATCTTTCTTACATTTTGACAAATTGATGATAGGCTTGGGTTACTCACAGCCAATGTATGGTGCTGAGGTCAAATCTCGTGTACCACACTTCATGGACTGAAGATGTTACTATGCCTGGTTGATTCCACATCAACCTCTAAGACAAAGAAATTGCAACACATGGCAACTGTTTGGGGTTCTGAACTCAACTTGTGAATGGAAATGTGAGATGATGCTAGCAAATGTAAATGTAGACTGGCTTCCAATATTTGGACTTGGCATCTTTCTTGACCAGGCAGGGCCCAGATGTAGAGCCTGGGCTTTGAGTAGAGGTTTGTATGTTCTTTGTTTTTTCAGACAGGGATAACATTTGTTGAGCACACTCATTAGTGGCCCAGTGAGCTCTTATGTATCTGACATTCTTTGTATTATGAAAGCATAATGTATTATGAAAATATCAGATAAAAGTTGCCACTATTTTAAAAACGGAGAAATAAAATGTTGTTTATCCAGGAGATGAGACTATCAAAGTCACTTTGAATTTGTCAGTTCAAGGATTCCTGTGGAGAAAGGCTGATGATTAAGTGTAGTGGCATCTTAGTCTCCATGTATATCAATATCTAATTAACATGCCATAGATATTTCATGTTTTTGGGCTCTTATTTTGTAAACTGAAGTTATGATACTCACAAGCAAACTAGGTTACCAGTGATGGGCATTAAGTTTGGGACTGCATTCAAAACTTGTAGACTGTACTTTTATATCAGTATATCTCTTGTAATTTCATTAGCTGTTCATTTGTATGTCAATTACCTAATTAAGTCGTAACATGGGAGTATTGACATGGGGAAGGAAAGCAACATGTATATAGTACATGCTAGGCATATAATTCAAATTTGGCCAGCATACTCACTTTGGGTAAGTTTACAATCAAAATCAGGAAGGTGGGGGAATGGGAATGGGAACCCAATGAACAAAATAAAAAAACAATACTGGAAGACTTAAAGATTATAGTTTAACTAGAGGCCCAGTGCACAAAAATTTGTGCACTCAGAGGGGTCCCTCATCCCGGCCTGTGCCCTCTCACAGTCTGGGACCCCTCGGGGGATGT
>NW_005363283.1:2358999-2359541 GCF_000412655.1 Myotis brandtii
GAAACCCTCTCTTATAATCTTCCATTTACAATTTTTGTGAACATTTGAATGACTTAAATGTTAAATTACAAGGAACTGGCAAGACACTTGATGTTATGTTTGGTTACATAAAAGCTTTTGAAAAGAAACTGGAAGTCTTTAAGCAGGATGTGGATGGTGAGAGAGTTAAATATTTCCCAAACATCAAGAGGCACATCAAAGACCTCCCAAAAGATGACAGAACAGACTGTCAAAGCCTTCAAAAGCTGTTTTTAAACATCATCGAGTCAACTATTGAGCAGTTCTTCTCAAGATTTGCGAAATTCAGAGAACTGGAAGAGACAGCAAAATTCATGAGGTTTCCAGACAGCATGAAACTGGAGGAACTAAACTTACAAATGTTTTCATGGATAGACATGGCTGACTTTGAAATGCAGTTGATTGAATTTCAGAGTAGCTCAATTTGGAAGCAGAAATTTATTGACCTTAGAGTTGACTTGGAAAACATTGAAAAAAAGCGATTAGAGACAGGACTACCAGAGAGAAGTGTCGAAAACGAACTA
>NW_005363283.1:2359567-2368044 GCF_000412655.1 Myotis brandtii
TGGCCAGCCTGGGTGAGGGGCTGATGGCTGTTTGCATGCTGGCCAAGCCTCCCAGTGGGGACCCTCACCCCATGACGGTGTGGCCAGCCTGGGTGAGGGGCTGAGGGCCGTTTTCAGGCTGGCCACACCTGCTTCAGGGTGAGAGATCCTGCTGGGGTACCTGGCCAGTCTGGGTGAGGGGCTGATGGCTGTTTGCATGCTGGCCAAGCCTCCCAGTGGGGACCCTCACCCCATGACGGTGTGGCCAGCCTGGGTGAGGGGCTGAGGGCCGTTTTCAGGCTGGCCACACCTGCTTCAGGGTGAGAGATCCTGCTGGGGTACCTGGCCAGTCTGGGTGAGGGGCTGATGGCTGTTTGCATGCTGGCCAAGCCTCCCAGTGGGGACCCTCACCCCATGACGGTGTGGCCAGCCTGGGTGAGGGGCTGAGGGCCGTTTTCAGGCTGGCCACACCTGCTTCAGGGTGAGAGATCCTGCTGGGGTACCTGGCCAGTCTGGGTGAGGGGCTGATGGCTGTTTGCATGCTGGCCAAGCCTCCCAGTGGGGACCCTCACCCCATGACGGTGTGGCCAGCCTGGGTGAGGGGCTGAGGGCCGTTTTCAGGCTGGCCACACCTGCTTCAGGGTGAGAGATCCTGCTGGGGTACCTGGCCAGTCTGGGTGAGGGGCTGATGGCTGTTTGCATGCTGGCCAAGCCTCCCAGTGGGGACCCTCACCCCATGACGGTGTGGCCAGCCTGGGTGAGGGGCTGAGGGCCGTTTTCAGGCTGGCCACACCTGCTTCAGGGTGAGAGATCCTGCTGGGGTACCTGGCCAGTCTGGGTGAGGGGCTGATGGCTGTTTGCATGCTGGCCAAGCCTCCCAGTGGGGACCCTCACCCCATGACGGTGTGGCCAGCCTGGGTGAGGGGCTGAGGGCCGTTTTCAGGCTGGCCACACCTGCTTCAGGGTGAGAGATCCTGCTGGGGTACCTGGCCAGTCTGGGTGAGGGGCTGATGGCTGTTTGCAGGCTCGCCACAGCCCCAAGCCACCCAAGCTCCCAGTGGAGGCTGGCTGGAAGTAGATATCTGGGATTTATTTATCTTCTATAATTGAAATTTTGTTGCCTTGAATGGAGGCCACAGCCAGCCAGGGCAGGCAGGAAGCTTGGCTTCCTCCATTGCCGGGGCAACAAGCCTCCTGCTTGCTCCATCTCCGTGGCTGCCAGCTGCCATCTTGGCTGGGTTAATTTGCATATAGTCGTTCTGATTGGCTGGTGGGCGTAGCTTGGACATAGTGAAGGTACAGTCAATTTGCATGTTTCTATTTTATTACATTAGCTATTCACAGCCTTGCATGATGAAGAAAATAGTGTTTTGTTTTGTTTTTAGTAAGGAAGCATTGCAGTCTATAAAATCAAAGGGCCCAGAATATATCTTAGATATTGTCTGGAAGCTTTTCTACTGACCCTCCAATGGGAAAGCTTGAAATGGGATGAACTTCACAGAATTACATGTATTTATAAAACATTTGTGTGTTAGTTGTTCAAGGCTTTTGACACATTTTTTTCATTGTTAGAAGTTTGTTGTTCAAGCCAGACCCCTTTCTTTGTGAAAAGTTTCCCCAAAAGGCTTTCAGTCATTCAAAATGCAAACTATGGTTAGACAACAACAACAAGGACTGGGATTGATTGATTTGGTTTGTTATGGACTTCCAAAAATGTGCTTAGGTTCTCCTGTGATTTCTTTACAACAGGATAACTGTGGCTATGGGTTCAGGATAGAATTCCAGTTTATCTGCAACAATGTATTTGTTAATTTATCTCACTTAGGGTTTTGTGACATCTGTGAGTTCTGAGCCCTAGGCAGTTCACAACACAATGTAACCTTCAGTACATTTCTACACAGAGTACTGATTTTTGAGAAGTTTATAATTGCCTGTTGTAATCAAGCAAGGGTAAGGGACAAGGATTCTACCATGCTTATGTGGTCATAAATATAATTTCTAATAAGTGAGTTTCTGTTTTCTTCTGTATTCTGAATAACTGGTCAGGATCTTAAAGGTAATGTGAGTAAAGAAAAAAGATTCGCTGCTCTCTATGTAGTATCAGTTTGGTAGTCTTGACTTATATTTTTTTTTCTTAGTGATAACAAGGGAGAGTTAAATGACTAATTAACCAATTTCTCCTTTTGTCTTTTTCTATTAGTCACTATGAACAAGACCGTAGTGCACTTAAAAAAAGGGAATGGGAACGGAGGAATCAAGAAGTCCAGCAAGAAGATGATCTCTTTTCTTCAGGCTTTGATCTTTTTGGGGAGCCCTACAAGGTAGCTGAATATGTATGTAATTTATCTTTATGGAAAATGATTGCTTGTCGTGTTTTTTAACACATTTAATCAACATTTAATCTATTTTTAAAGCACCCAAATGATTTCTAGGAGAATATATTTTACAAATGAAGTATATACATATACTGTATTTGGGGCAATTGCAAATTTATAAGGAAGTCTTCTGAGACAGATTCCATCTTCTTTGGTAAGCATAGTAACTTTGAAAGAGACTTGTGAGACTGCCTGTCTCCAAAGAGATCTTTACTGCCCAATACCTCCTACAGCAAGGAAGGCCCCCTTGACACTTTCTCCCACTTTTATTATCAGAAAGGCAGTCCCTGAAGACTGTCAGTGGATATGCCTATTTCTTCTCCCGGTAAATGTCATCCATTGCAAGGCCACTGCTTTCTTTTTCCATTTTAGGTTGTTAGTAGCTGTTCACTGGTTTGAGTGGTCTTTGAAAATCACTGTTCTGGGAGAAAGGTAAAAGTCAATTATTTTTCCTGGTGGTTAATAATCATGATTTTGGAGAGAGTGCCTCAACCAGAGGGGTTAGTGTAGCTTGAATGATTTTCTAGTGGTATTCTGGCTAGTATGTAACTCCAATAATGATCATACTGCTATGTCTAAGTACTGACTTCACAATGACTGCCTCTGAACTTTCTATTTGGGGTGGAGGTTGGGGAAAGAACCCTTTTAAATTGCTGATAGCTGGTTTGTTTTTATTGAAATTTAGCAACAGTATAATTTTCTGTAATAAAACAGAGGTGATGTAAGAGCTAAAACAAAAATATAGAGTATTTTCAAGAGTTGTGATTTTAAAAGAGCACCATTTAGGGGACAGTGACTTCTGGAAAAGGAAAGTTCTTAATAAGGACTGCATAGGCACAAATACTACTTTGGAGCAAAATGTACGCTATTTAGATTGATGACTAGTAACACCAGATTCTTGATGCCTTATTCAAAATAAGTAAGTAACTCCTAATTGAGACCTTCATGTGTCTTTCAAGTTTGGTTAATTCTGACAAAGAAACTTAAGTCACCTAAACTACTAGTTTTCGATTTTTTAGTATAATTCTTTTAAAAAGCATTTTTCTATCTCAATTGATTTAAATTTATACTACCTTCAAAGTGTATATTTAGAGATATGATTACTTTAACAAGCATTTATTGCAGGCCCATTGTTTGCTAGTCATGTTTTAGACTAGTGTACAAAGGGAAATAAGACATTATCCCTGCCTTCAAGGAATTTCTTATCTAGTGGCAGAGATCATCATGAATGAATGAGGGCATGACTTCATGGTAAGTGCTAGAGAGATAGATAGGAGAAGGATTAGTGAAGACATTGTACCTCATACAAAGGAGTTTGGACATGATTCTGTACATAAAGAAAAGTTATTGCAAATTTTAAAATCAGGTCATGTCTGGGACAAAGAATTTTAAAAGACAATGTTGAAAATTTGGAGAATGGGTTGATGGGAAGGTAAACTAGAGGCAGATAAAGAAGCTATTGTAGTTGGCTAAGGAAAGTTCATGCAGGCAGCATTTAAGGTAGAGCAAGGAAGTTCAAATGATGGACTGGGTATCTGTTTGGATGTGGGGAGTGTGATAGATGAATGATTTTTTTCCATCTGTTTGACTTCAGAGGATGGTGCTATTAACAGGTTGTTCAGAAGGACAACAGGGTTGGTGCATGTAGAGAAAAACATAATTCTGTTTTGAGTAATTTGTGTTTGAGATGCCACTTGAATATTAAGGGAGAGTTATCCAGTAGACATTGCATACATGGATATGGAGCTAAAGGGAGTTGTTAAGAGAGAGATTTAGGTGATATCATGTAGGTGGCAATAGAAGCTGTGAGAATTAACATTATCACTGAGTAAGATTACTGTGTAAAAAGGACAAATAGAGAATCTTGGGAACTAGCAACATTTAAGGGGTAAAATACAGGGTGTCCCCAAGAATATATACATATTTTAACAGCTGATAGCTCAATTTTCAAAATGAAATTTGTTTTAATAAACACTGCCTTTATAATTATTCAAAGTATGTGTATACATTTTTGGGACACCCTATAGGTGGTAAAAACCGAGGCAAGGAAAATAAGTTAAAAAGGAGTGAATAATAAGAAAGATAGGAAAAGAACTTGGAGAGAATCATTTAATAGAACCAAAGTAATAAAGGGTTTATGGAGGAGGGATTTGCTAGTTACAGATATCAGAGAGGTCAGGAAAGGTCGGGACTGGAAAGTGGCTGTTGGATTTGGCAGTTAAGTGATAATTAGTGACCTTAGGAAGATTTGTTTTATTTGTTAATGTTGGTGGTCATTGTGGGAAGCCAAACTGTAAGGGTTTTGAGAGTAAATGGGATGTAGTAACATAAAGGAAGAGAGGAAGTTAATGTAGATTTGATCTTGCAGAAAGTTTTTGTATTGAGGGGGGAAGAAAGGAAGCAAATTAGATTGCAAGGGGGAGAAATATGGAAGGAAGCTTTTTAAAAGTGAAATAAACTTGAACATTTTTAGAGATTGATGGCAAGGAACCAATGACAATGGATAAGGAAAGGGTGAAGAAGGTATAGGAGGGAGAAATGGGGTAAGTAGAGCAAGATCCCAGAGGTAATGAGAACATACAAAATCAAGAACATGTGAAGAGTGATGAGCCATGGGAAAGTAAATGGGAATGGAATATTAGGCAGAGGTAATGATAAAATACAAAATCAAGAACATGTGAAAAGTGATGAGCCATGAGAAGGAAGATGGCAATGGAATATTACAAAGAGAACAAAGCAAGAGAGTGAAGGAAAGATTGAGGGCAGGGCAAGAAGTTGTGATTTCCAGAGAGTGGAAGTGAGGTCAAAGGATGATAGATGCCTCATCCAATCTTAAGAAAAAGGAACAGCCAGATGAGTTTTATATATTATATTTGGATGGATTAGAAAAATGAGCTTTATTCAGAGGATGCATCATTAACATTCAATATTTACTCCATACTTAACACTATTATGAGATATAGCATCCTTGATTCCCCCACATTATATTTTCAATCCTGCTCAATTAGTGGTCATATACCTTTAAGGTAAATACCATCTCTTGTTAACAAGGAGTGTTATGTAGATGTGCATTTATATTTTTGAGTAGGCAGTTAAAAAATCTTTTGTCAACATTGCCAGACGCTTTCAAAAGCCATCTGTCTTGATATGTCTAGCACACATCTGGTAGAGACACATCTAGCACCTAGAACTGGTGCTAGACATATCAAGACAGATGGCTTTTGAAAGCGTCTGGCAATGTTGACAAAAGATTTTTTAACTGCCTACTCAAAAATATAAATGCACATCTACATAACACTCCTTGCTAACAAGAGATGGTATTTACCTACTAATGGGAACATTAGTCTAGTGCAGGGCCAGGCTTATTATGTGACCAGTAGCTTGTTGCCTTTATCCTTCTTGATGAGGAAGAGCCTTTTTTCTTGGGTAAAGACTGTGAAAGAAAGAAATATGTTAACAATTGATAACTTAGTAATTCTCTTTCTTTCACCATTACTTTGATGATCAGCTGCTATTTTGTGCTATGTCTATGTTCAGGGTTCTCTGGGTGATCACTGGACAGTAGACCTCTCCTTCTCCCCATATTGTGATACTATTGTGCTTGATGTGTACCTCCAAAATCTCCCCATATCTGGACTGGTGTGGAAACCCTTGGAATAGCTTGACATGCCATTGGTAGGGATGAAGGCATGCCACAACTCTTCCTTGGGTTTGTGGTTGGAATGCTTATCAAATTAAAAAATCAAAATTCCTGGTGGTGGATCAGGACTTTGAGGAAACTTTTTGCCATCCTAAATTCTAAATTATAGTTTGATCACTTGTCCAACATTATCAATGGTAACAAACTAGTCAATGAATGGCCAGAAGGAAGAAATGGTGATTTCTAATGTTCCTGGCTGATTTCCTTCCTTTCCTTATTTTACCTCTACCACTCCCAGAATGGAAAGTATGTTGACTACTCCAACATTTGGTTGGTGGGTAACCTCTCTGCATGGTTGCTTTTGTTGCTTACACATTTCAAATTTGAGTTAGTTTGTGCTATGCTATAGAAAGGGCTGTCTTTAAAAGTGATTGAAAAATGTGACATGTCTAGTGTGGGAATATTAGGAGGATGAGGAACTAGCATGTACCAAGTGCGTAGTCTATGCCAGACACTGTGCTGCAGCTTTATATATGTGCTTGTTTAGTCCTTACAATAACTAGCATAGGCATTTTCCTCATGTTTCCCATGAGGAATTTGAGACTCAGAGAGGTGAGGTTGCTTCTCTGCAGCTTAATATCCATATAACTGGTAAATCTAGGCCCAGTTCTATGTGATTCTGTATCTGTAGCAGGAAGCTATTGATATCCTCTGACAGGAAGACAGAAGACCTGATAAGCTTACCTCCTGTGTGACTTTGGGGAAGAAATTTCATTTCTCTAGCCTATAGTTTCCTCCTCTCTGAAGTGAATAATAATACCTGATAATAAAAATAATACCTGATAACAGCAACAACAACAACTACTACAACTGACATTTATAGCTTTTCACAGCTCAACAAGGATGAGGAATGAGGACACTGAGGCACAGAGAAGTTAAGTGGCTTATCTAAAGCTATTTATGTTGGGGCAGTTACAAGCTAGATTGAAACCAGATCTGCTATGCTGAATCACATGGTTATTGTAAGGATCAAGTCAAATACCCAGGAAACCTTGCCTTGAAATCTGTAAAGTGCTGTACAAATTCAAAGTATTATCATTATTATAATTAAAGAAAGAAATAGTAACTTATAGTTTGGATAGATTAACTGTGAAATATTAGAATTATATAAAATAAATCACTAAATCACATACATTAGCTACAATGAAGTAAAAGAAAAAATGAACCTCAAAACTTAAGTTATATAATTACTTATATTAAAAATAAATACTATAGTGTAATTACCTTCTAGCACATTAGTCCTGCAATGAAATCATGCTACTGATTTGAAGATAGCCTTAGAAGCAAACTGAGGCAACTTTGCATTTCTTGAAGTAATGAGAGGCAAAAAGCTTAAATGAAGGAGAGCTGTTAGTCATGAGCCACAAACCAGGCATGTAATTTATGCCTGAAAATACTTAGAAAAAGCATTTTCTTGATGATGGAGAAATTGTGATTACTCAGAAAATAATGGCTGTAAAGGTTACCTTTAAGGAATCAACCAATTATCTAGAACAGGAAATAAAAAAATTGACAAAAATTGAAAGAAGCCTACAATTGATTGAAATGGCTGGATTTCATTTTTGCCATTTTTATAATGTTCAATCAAGACTTCCTGGAATACTTTGTTCCTTAATAGGATTGCTAAGACTCTGGAGGGTGAAAAAAACCTTTAGTGTGAATTAGATGTTGCTGTGGTGTATAATGAGAGTACATGCTGTAGGTGTACATAAATATATTGCAGGCCCCATTGAGTTTTCTATCATATAGTCATCCTAAGAAATTTATGATGGTGGGAAGGCAGAGAGTTGAATCTGGCCACTTAGACTTTACTGATAATTATTGGAGATTATTGAATGATGGACTTCTGAGACTATGTGCTTGTGTGTACTCTTTGCCTAAATCTGTCTCATGAGTATTTTCAATTTACCACTATGCATGTTAAGAATTACCATGTCTGTAATCACAACATGTCTGTTATGCAAAACACATGGATCTTCCTTCAATCAGCAACACAGAAAGCGTCACCAGTGAACTGTCTTGAACTGTCTGCTATGCAGTTCCAGTCACAAGTCCCACTGAGACAATTCCTCTGTGAGGAACTAGTCTAAGGGAGCTTACACCCCTCTATTCCTTTGGATTTGCTCCATTCCTATATCAGTAGTGCACAGGAAAGTGTAATACTTGGAGCTATTAGCCTAACCCTGTAACTCCACATGCAGACATTTCTTCCCCGAGTTAGATTTTAATTCAACTAGAGGCCCGGTGCACAAAACTTTGTGCACTCGGGGGGGAAGGGGGGTCCCTCAGCCCGTCCTGTGCCCTCTCGCAGTCTGGGACCCCTCGGGAGATAACGACCTGCTGGCTTAGGCCTGCTCTCGGGTGGCAGAAGGCAGGCCCAATCCCTAGGTGCAGCCCCTGGTCAGGCTCAGAGCAGGGCCGAT
>NW_005363283.1:2369353-2399490 GCF_000412655.1 Myotis brandtii
GCTGCCATCTTGGCTGGCAGTTAATTTGCATATCGCCCTGATTAGCCAATGGGAAGGGTAGCGGAGGTATGGCTAATTACCATGTTTCTCTTTTATTAGATAGGATGGTCTTGCTTTTAAGTCATCATAGGGAAAAGCCATGTGAAGACATCTTTGCATTTTCTGTAAAATTAGTACTGAAAAACTATTTTATTGTTCAAAGTTTCTTGCAATCAGACCAATGAGAATTTATTTTCATATTTTAGTATCTGGTAGTCATTTATTTCATTTAATGAATTAGGGTATCCTTCCTTTCATCAGATAAAGTGAATCCTATAAGCTATGAGCTTTTCCTTATTGCTTTAGCTACCAAGAAGCTTGGTTTTCAACTTAATGTTCGATCACAGTAACCAACTTAGCTTCACTTTTACTTTTTCTATTTATGTACCTTTTTCTCAAAATTCTTTATTTTAGCATAGGCAAGGTATAAATTATAATTTTATTCTGTTCAGTTCATCAACAATTTATTGAGTGCCAAATATGCACCATACATGTTGCTAAGTCTTGAAGGTATAAAATTAAATAAAAGGTAGTTGACTTTTAAAAGCTTATACTTTTGTGCAGGAAAAGAAATTATAACTATAGTATAGTCTATATAGTAGGAGGCTGATTTTCTATATGTATTTAGAGAAGTTTCAATTTTCCTCTAAATTTATTCACGTAGATACAGTTTTAGACATTGGCCAGTTTAGGACTTCTCCTAATTTCAAGCATATTTTAAAACCTAGAGATGCAAAATTAAATCTAAGCATGCATCGGAAACTCAGATCACTATAGTAATAGGCATAAATGAAGAGATATTAAAACCTAACTAAGGTTCTCTCCATTGAAATAAAGATAAACCTGTTCCTTTTATTTACTGCTGAACAGGAACAGGAATGTGATTAACTTTCTTGTGAGCAAATGGGTCTTGATGTTCTGGACTCCTGATGCAGCTGGGCTAGAATAGAGTGAATTACTTCTTAGGGATTTGAGAGATTTTGGTGGTTTTTATGACATCATGGGGCAAGGTTCTGATTCTTTAGAACTCTGTTTCAATGAAAGTTCAATGAAATTTCAATGAAAGTAAAGTAAAATTTCTATGAAAATTCAATAAATTAAACTTTGAGCTTCCTGGTAGCTAAGGCAAAAAGAAAAAGCTCATGGGTTATATAATTTTATTTGCCTAATGTAAGAAGCATATCCTAACTCAGTGAATGAGACAGTGTAAAATGAAGACATTTAAAATGAAAATGAAATAGCTATTTCCCCTTGTTGGGTAATATCCTTGAAGATAGTCAGGTATTAGTGTTCATTAGGCAGTCATTTCACCTTAGAGATAAACAGTTTGAGGGGCCAGAACAATGCTTTGCATCAGATTCTTATGGGGCCCTCAGCTCAATGAAATATTTTTGTTCTGAATTTAAGGATTGAATAGAGAAACTCATTTTGGCTGCTGCCCAAATTGCTTATTGTGCAACTCTGTTGAAGAGGAGACAGATGTATACGAAGAGTTTATCCTTGCCTTAGCTGAAAAGTAATTTCTTCCATTAAAATTGACAAACTTAGGCCCTTTAGGGAATAAAAGTGATTTTTACTTGTCTTTATCTATTAAATATGCCTTTCAAATATACTTCTGAAAATGGAGCAATTTTTCAGCTGAGAATTATATGAAATATTAATTGTTTAAGCACTACTTCAGCACCAAGGTTGCATGTAATGCAATATAAGATGTTTTTGAGGATAAGAAACCTAAAGTGATATATATCTGTTTTCTAAAATTCCCCATCCCCTACAGATCCATCTTAGCCTATATTTAGAATATTTTGTATTTATCTTTGAAACCGTATTTTCCAAACTGCCCTTATTTCTTTGAAAGTGTCTTCTGTGATTTAACATAGGGTATGAGTTGAATACTATATACAGTATATGGCGATCATGCTAATAATGAAGCCAAGGTTTCCAGTTTGACTCCCTTTCTGGTTGTTTCTTCTTGGTATCTTTTTCTGGCTCCTCTTCTTCTCCCAATCTCTTAAAAGTTGATGTTTTCCAGGGTTCACTCCTGAGATCGATCTTATCTTTCTACATTTTCTTTCCCTGGGTGATTTCATTCATTTTTGGCACTTCACCCTCCATTCATTTTCACACTCTTCCATCTTCACATACAGAGAATAGCACACAACCATACAACCTAGGTTTAGACTGAGATAACAAAGTTAGATAGGCACACTCTCTGTGTGCAACAGAAAACTGGGCCATGTTAAGGGTGTGTGAGAAATCTTAAATGTTAAACATCTAGCTTAAGTGGAGGTTGTACCAGTGGGAGGTTGTCATACCCTTCTGTGAATGAAGAGCAAGCCTATGGCTCCTGGGACATAAACACTACATAGGGTGAGTGTCTTCTCCATCCATCTAATGGCCCTGCTGCCACATGCCTCCATGGATGCCAGTAGTCTTGTTTCATTGCAACATCTTGGGCCAGAATAGTAAAGCCCAGGCACAAAGAAGTACTTTGCCCTTCTGAATTCAACAGTTTATTTTGATAACATCTTTACTAGGTAAAAAGAATAATAAAAAGTCACTTTCAAAATTGAAAAGCTGAGTTTTCATCAGTCATTTCCCAGTATTCAGCTCTCTACTATTTTTAGTTATGAAGGCTATGCTTTCTATATTAAAAAATACTCAGGAACTTAAATATTTTAAAAGCAATCACACCACTTAAATAAGATTAGTATAACCTACAGGGGATGGTATATCTGGTATGTTGGTTGTCCATAGAATGATTCAGTTGCCAACATCACTTTGAAAATCTGACTGTGTTTTGATTTACTCAAGTAACAGTTTGAATTCTTGAATATTTTTTTTCTAAATCACCTAAGACACAGGAGAGCTTGAGTCACTGTTGATAAACAGTTGCACCATTTCAAAGTAAATGAGTATGAGTCATCAATGTGTAAATACCATTCCCCCAGAACATGTAGGCAGACACCAGTAATTTATAGTTCTTTGATGGAAAGGAATTAGATTTACTTTAGTCATAAGTCAGCTCAATTAGATGTTGTTAAATCCCATGCTTTTTCTAAACTGAAGGTAGCCATGATAGGATACTTTAACTGACTTCTTCCTTATCCAGTGGGCTAAGCCTTTTTCATTGTATAATGTAGTGGAAAGGGGTGACATGTCAAGAACAATATAATTCAAATAATCCTTTATAATTCCAATGATCAGTAAGTAGAAATTGTTGATCACAATGCAGAATGTAAGAGTTCAGCTCAACTGATATAAAGTAAGATATTTTGCTAATAAAATTCATAAGTAACATAATTTAAAACTTTTTCCCAGTAAGCATATTTAAGGTTAGGCCAGGGAGTATACAAATGTTAATCACACAGCTCATTCCAAGAGACTATTTCAATATCGTCGTTACTGATTTTTTTCTTATATAGCACATGAAAAGTATGAATAGCAGCCTGAACATTTTAGAGAACCTTATATGTTAGTCTACTTAGAACATCTGTTTGAAACATTAAAATTAGGAAACACAAACCTATTCATTCTTTCTCCTCCCACCCCCATCTTTTTGTTATTTTAGACAAACAAAGGTGATGCACTTGCCAACAGAGTCCAGAACACGCTGGGAAACTATGATGAAATGAAGGATTTGCTAACTAACCATTCTAATCAGAATCATCTAGTGGGAGTCCCAAAGAATTCTGTGCCCCAGACTCCCATCAACAAAAATGAACCAAGCTTTTTCCCAGAACAAAAGAACCGAATGATCCCTCCTTACCAGGATAACACTCACCCCTCTGGACCAATGCCTCCACCTTCTGTTGTGATACTGAATTCAACTCTAATACACAGCAACAAGAAATCAAAACCCGACTGGCCACGAGATAGTCATAACACTAGCATTGTACCGGCTAGCCAGGCCAGCAGTCAGCCAAATAAGATGCAGCCATCTACACAGGATCAGTCCCAAGCTAGACTGGAAGACTACTTTGTTTACCCAGCTGAACAGCCTCAAGTTGGAACACTTGAAGGATCAAACCCATCAGCAAAGGAAGGCAGTTATCTCAAGTCCAGTGGAGGTGATACATTCAAAGAAATCTTTCAATCTAACTCACCAGAAGCATCTGAATTTACAGTGCAAGTGCCTGGGTCTCCCCTACTTGCCTCTTCTTTATTGGCTCCTAGCAGTGGCCTTTCAGTTCAAAACTTCCCACCAGGGCTTTACTGCAAAACAAGCATGGGGCAACAAAAACCAACTGCATATGTGAGACCTATGGATGGCCAGGACCAGACACAAGACATATCTCCAACACTGAAACCTTCTATTGAATTTGAGAACAGTTTTGGGAATCTGTCATTTGGATCTCTCTTGGATGGAAAACCAAGTACAGCCAGTTCAAAGACTAAACTGCCAAAGTTCACAATTCTCCAAACAAGTGAAGTAAGTAATTTTAAAGTTTTGTTTTGTTCCTTTTTTTTGTTTGTTTACTGCTATAAGGTATTTACAAGCAGCTCTTATTTACCTTCTCACGCCATAAGTATGACTCTTCAAGGTCAGAATCTGAGTCTTGATCTTCTGTCACTTGTGACTTGACTGATTAACACTCTGCAAATTCAGTAATATCTCCATAATTTGGAATGACAAAAGACAAGGTCAGTCTGAGTGAATGAAAGGTTGGAGTTATAAAGTAGTTTCAGACAATACATTTGCAATATTATGTACAAATTTAATAACACTGGAGATTTTAATTGGGCATGAGGCCCATGAAAAGATTGAGTCACTATAGGCCATGACTAGCCAATATCATAAACAAAACACAAAAAGTTCCTTGAGGTATTGAATGTACAGGTGTGGTTTGCTGGATCCTGAAGTGGAAGGCATTCTTTAAGAATCTTAGCTTCTTGCCCTTACTGGTTTTGCTCAGTGGTTGGAGCGTCAGTCCATGGACTGAAGGGTCCTGAGTTCATTCTGGTCAAAGGCACATACCTCGGTTATAGGATCGATCCCTGGCCCCCGTCTGGGTGTGTGCAGGTGGCAACCAATCAATGTGTCTCTCTCGCATCAATGTTTCACTCTGTCTCTCCTCCTCCCTTCCACTCTGTCTAACAATCAATGGAAAACATATCTTCGGGTGAAGATTAACAAAAACAAACAAAAATGACCATGAAGAATCTTAGCTTCTCAAGTGCTTGCAGGGCTATTTATTGGTAAGATGTGTTATCTTCTATATTCCTCAATCTTCCCTTTTGCATCACTACCTTGAGCCCTTCTATGAAATCCAAAGGCATTATACTCAACCAGAATTTCACTGGGTTTAGAATGACTAAATGCTCTACCCATCTCAGGAATTGCCTTGTAAAAGAGAAGTTATGAGGGACCAAAGCCTCTCCTAAAGGAATGAATTGTAATGACTGCATATTATGCCTTGTGGCCCCTGGGTGGGCGACACATATTGGGTGCCCCTCAGATACCACCATATAAGCTGCTGCCTACTATACCTCAAGTGCTTGATTGTAAGATGCCACTGCTTTTAGATTGTTACTGTTGACTAGAAGCTTGAAAATATATGGAGGAAGAAAGTAGTTTGAAATTCTTAATAGGAGTGACAGACAATCTGTATTGTTGCAGATTCTAATTTAGTGCTTTCTGAATTAGAGAAATCTGACCATATGTGTCCTCTGGCTTTTCTTCCTCTATTCATACTCAGCAGATGCTGTGATTTCAGAGGATTATAGGAATACAAAGGAAGGGGCTGTTGGTTGTATTTTCTGAATGCATGTTTTTAATATTGTTTCATCTCTGAGGAAGTTGTGCTTTTTGTATTATAACTCATCAAGTCTTGTCAAGCTTCCTCATAAGTATCTCCCTAATCTGTCACCTCTTCACCCTTATTGTTTTTGAAGTGCCCATGAGCATCTCTCACCTGGAATGTTGTGATAGCCCCTCCTACCATGTCTCCCTCCCTCTAGTCTCACCTTTCTTACAAACCATCCTCCATACAGACTGATTTAATGGGCAGATCTTGTCATGTCACTCCCTATTTTGGATTCTTCAATGTGTTCTCATGACTTTCAGGAAAAAGTCCAGATTTCTTAATTCTGCATGCAAAGCTCTTTATTCTCTGATTTCATACTCCCTTCCTGACTTCATATGTCACCACTTCTTCATATACAGATGAAATCCCAGCCATATGGAACTACATGTGGTTTCCCATCATATCATGCTTTATCACACTTCCTTGTTTTTGTGCCTACTGCCCCTTCAGCATACAATGTATTTCCCTACTCTCCCTTGTCTTCCTGGTGAAGACCTGCTTCTCCTTCAGGTATACTCAGTTGTCACTTTCACCAGGCTTAATTACAAACTGCTTCTTCTGGGCTCCTCTAGCATCTTGTATACACTTTGACGGGCACTTTTTTCATTGTATTGTAGTTACTTGTTTATGTCTGTCTCTGCCACTAGACTGTGAGCTCCCTGAGAGCAAGAAATGTCTCATTCTTTTCTGTATCTTAAGTGCCTAGCAAATGCCTGGCACATAGTAGATACTCAATAAATATTTGTTGAATGAATGAATTTCAAAAACGGTTACTTGATTACATTTACTAAGCTATGTTAATCAAATAACATTAACAAAGATAAACAATTGCTAGAAAAGCCATCCTCAATTTTATTTCTTTCATTGTGCATTGTCTTCCTGTGTCTTATTCTACTATACATCTGCAGAGTCATTTGGAAACCTGAATCCCAATTTCCACCAGATGACTTATTACAGGATTGTAATACTTATAAACCCAAAAGAAACCTGCTTTGAAAAAGGTGTATAATGGGAGACTGGAATGTAATTTTTGTCCTGTTCTTGTCCTGGTGTCTGCTATTGTTCCCTCCTTACATGGTGGTGCCATCATTCAGAACTGGTCTTCAAATAGCACTG
Source organism: Myotis brandtii (assembly GCF_000412655.1). NCBI lineage: Eukaryota > Metazoa > Chordata > Mammalia > Chiroptera > Vespertilionidae > Myotis > Myotis brandtii. Next base: position 2,376,316 of record NW_005363283.1, read on the forward strand.
GCCCATCAAGAGGTCTGTCAGCCTGTGTCCATACCTGATTAGTGGAGTGACAGGTCACAGTTTCAGTGAGATCTGCTCTGTTGTAATCCTCTGTCATATATTTACAGTATGGCTGACCCAGATTCAGAAATGACTTCATGTTTTTGCTCAATGCTCTAGCGCACTATTGAGAGTTACATTTCCAAAGAGATTCTGAGCTATCATCAACTCTGGAGATGATGATCTAATAAGCAATCTATGTGCACTGCATGCAGCCTTTGGTGAGGAAAGGTACAAACAGACTTTGGTAGAGCCTTGTATCAAAATGGACCAGGTGCAATAAAGTCATCATAAAAGATCAGTGAAGTACTTATTTTAAAATATAGGTTTCAAGGATGGATTTAAAAGAGTGGTAGAGAGAATCTTAGTGACCTAAAGTCAGGAGAATAAACAGACTCTAAGGGTAATGTGAAAACCAAAAATAGAAGGAAAGAAGTGAGAGGTTAGAAAGTCTAATATAGAGCTCAGAAATGTGTAGATAAAAACATTAGTATAACTACAGACAGGGTAGAACATTATAAAGCTTTGAACCTAATGGAATTTATGTGGCTAAAACTCTAACCAAGTCTGAAAAGTCAACCTATTATATCTGGTTGAACTTTTCAAAAGCACTTAACTTTAGAATTCAGTCCCAGTCCCTGGAACCAAGAGTTACAGGCATTGGGTTCTGGGTACCTAGTCAAAGCAGCCATCTTTGATGAGTGGTAGCATAACTTTATTACTAAAAAGGCTTGTCCATAGAGTAATCACATTTCTTTGAGCATGCCCAACTCATACCCTCGCTTTAGTGACAGGAGGCTGACATGTGTACTAATGAAATACATTTTGGGGGAGTGGGGAGTAAATGATTAGGAAACACATATTCTAAGATATACAAAAAGCAAATGTCATTATATTTGTGAACTGGGAGATCATATAAAATTAAATTTGAATGAAATTTCTATTTATGTCTCTTAAAAATATGAATGTATTGCTAATCTAAAAAAATTAAATTTGCATGTGTGTGCACCCATGTTTGTTTATGTGTCTATGTTTGTATGTATAGTGGAGGCATTTTAATTATAGCCTATCATTGAAACATTTCTTTGCTTCTTAGAATTTCTGTATTGATACTAAGGATGCTAGAAGCCTAACCAACTTTATTTCAAAAGGTCAGTTTTTCTATTGAAGCATGCTATTAAAAAAACAACAACACATTATTTGTTTGTGTAAAAACTTAATGTTACAGAATTTATTAACATTCCAGGCAACCAAAATAGACTGATGTGTTCTACAGTTGGCCTTAGAAGAATTTTCTGGGAACTACATCTAAAAACACTAAAAGACCTTTTTATATAGCTAGTGGAAATTGAGGGTTGCTTGCAGATGGTGTTTTATTAGGAAATTAATTTGTTAATAAATGCAGGTTTATACATGATGTTATTACAGATGTTTTTTGTTTATTTTGTCATTAGGCTAAGAATATTCTGGTTTTGATAGCTTTGCATTTTGGTGCAATTTGTTATTAGTATTGTTTGAGAAGTAAATAATTCATACAAATGAAATGATCAATGACATGTATTAAGTGTCTCCATCCTAAATCAATAGCTTTTATAACTATAATACTAATGTGTGGAGTGTCATCACCATAAAGGTTCATTTGCTTTACAAGCAGCTCTTGGTGTGACCTAAGACTATCTGAGGCTACAGTTGCCCCAAAACTAGGAGTCTCTTAGAAAAGTTTAATGGAACTGATAAAAATTATGTGATTTGACTTTAGTTTATTTTAGTGACTAGTTTTGTCAACTGGCTAAAAAGTTATTGCTCACATGTTTGTGCCTGTGCTTGTTTTGTTTTATATACCATACAGTGAACACTGTGAGTGTCATTGGATTTATTTATTATGAAGTAGATAGGAATCTCAGATCCCTTTGGTGAGAACTGCAGAGAATGATAGAAATTTACCATTCGTGTGCTGGATATGCCCAGTTGGGCACACAGAAGCCATAGTGGCAGCTGCTTTAAAGAACAGAAGGGCATCCAGCTATTGTGTGCAACCCATTCTAAGCATTTTTCACTTGATGTATATCACGAGTTTTTTGTCCATTCTTATGGAAAAAATAGTATCCAGTCTAAGGCTATAACTTGTCTAATTCCCATCCCATTGGAAATTAATGGTGATGTCTCTGAAAGTCTTCATAGTTCTAGGGCACCAAAAGAGACCTTGACCTTAGCATTTATTCCATAAAAGTGTGGGATCCAGAAAGTTTTGTATTCTCCAGTCCATCACCTGTGGGCACTTTGTGTGTGTGTGTGTGTGTGTGTGTGTGTGTGTGTGTGTGTGTGTGTTACTAGCTCATCCAACTCCTTGGTCTCATTCATAACTAAAATTGATTTACTTTAACACACTTCTTAATTTTCCCCCTATCTTTGGTGTCCCCTTGAGCTGAATGGGCCCAACAGAGAATCTGAAAGAGGCAGTTAATAATACAGGTAGAGAAGGGAGTCTTGAATTCTTTGTGATGGAGAGGTCCGAGGTATAGGAGATTCAAATAAGGTTGCCACAATTTGGTGATTAGGAAAAGTGTCTTGGAGAGGTATGGATGAAACCATTTTCATAATTATAGGGTTATTTCACCAGATATGATGCATAGGGGTAACCCTAGAAGGTCTTACAGAGAATGAATGTGAGAGATTTTGAATTTGACCTTGAAAACTGGGTGGAATTACAGTAGGTGAAAGTGAGCTGGAGGGCAATTCATTTGTGTGCATATTACTGATGGGTGGAAAGAATGGAAGCTACAAAAATGGGAGGTGAGAACATGCAAGGCATATTCTGAGGACTGGCCAGTTTGTCTGCAACTTTATGTTTGTAGAGGCAATGTCCAAAAAGACTACAAAGCCAGACTGTTAAAAGTGTCTTGACTGTACAGGCAATCTGGCAGCCAGATTGTGATGCTGAACTTGAAACGTTACTTTCTCAATGGCTCCATGGATGGTGACTTGAGAAATCTCAAACAAATTGTTATCTAACAATATTTTTTGAACCCCTGTGTTCTCTACTCCCTTACAAGAAAGCACATCTCGTTTCTTTGTAGGCATCAGCTTTTCCTGAACCTGTTTTCCAAAGGCTCTTTGTAAAGTAGTGCTGACATGGTTGTTCTAAATCATGCTCTCCATCCTTGGGGTTCCCTATCCTTCAGTACTTCCTCTCACTTTGTTTTCTCATTAGCACTAGTAAAACTCAGTAATAGATCTCAACTTTGGTGTAGTAAAGATTATCCAAATGTCCCTGCTTTTAGCTTCCTTCTTATTTCCTTAAGTCCTGTTCTTTTGCGTGTGGGTATGTGTGTGTTTCTTTTCTTTTCAAGGCTGCATGTAAATGATTCTAGCTATCAGCATCCTGTAACAATGTCGGCTATTTCAACATTCAATTTTTTAAAATGAATTAGACTGTTTGGTTTCAGTGCAACTGTCTTGGTGTTCTGTGATTTTTATTTTTTCTTTAATATTATTTATTTGTTGTTGAAAGTATTACATATGTCTCCTTTTTTCTCCTATTGACCTCTTATAGCCTGCTACCAAATCCCACATCAAGCCTCCACCAACCTATTGTTTGTGTCCATGGGTTATGCATATATGCATACAAGCTCTTTGGTTGATCTCTTCCCACCCACCCATGCCCAACTTCCCTCAGAGATTTGACAGTTTGTTCCATGCTTCTATGACTCTGGATCTATTTTGTTCATCAGTTTATTTTGTTCATTAGATTCCATATATGAGTAAGATCATGTGATACTTATATTTATCTGAGTGGCTTATTTCACTTAGCATAGTACTTTCCAGGTCCTTCCATGCTGCCTCAAAGGGTAAGAGATCCTTCTTTTTCACTGCTGCATAGTATTCCATGGTGTAAATGTACTACAGCTTTTTTATCCACTCATTTACTAATGGGCACTTGGACTGTTTCCAGATCTTAGCTATTGTAAATTGTGCTTAGCTATTGTAAATAGTTTTTACTATCTGTGGTTTCTTCTATGAACATAGAGGTGCATACATTATTCCTTATTGGTGTTTTGGGTCTCTTAGAATATATTCCTAAAGTGGGATCACTGGGTCAAATGGCAGTTCAATATTTAATTTTTTGAGAAAACTTCATACTGTTTTCCACAGTGGCTGCACCAGTCTGCATTCCCACCAGCAATGTACTAAGGTTTCCTTTTCTACACTTCCTCACTAATACATGTCAGTTGTTGATTTGTTGATGATAGCCATGCTGACCGGTGTGAGGTGGTACCTCATTGTCATTTTGATTTGCATGATTAGTAATCTCAGATTTCAGGTGATTAGTAAGTTTGACCATTTTTTCATATGTCTCTTGGCCTTCTGTATGTCAGCTTTGGAGAATTGTCTGTTTAGGTCCTTTGCCCATTTTTTAATTGGATTGTTTATCATTCTTTTGTTAAGTTGTATGAGTTCCCTGTATACTTTGGAAATTAACCCTTTATCAGATGTATCATTGCCAAATATGTTCTTCCATACAGTGAGCTCCCATTTAATTTTGCTGAGTGTTTCTTTTGCTGTGCAGAAGTTTTTTATTTTGATGTAGCCCCATTTGTTTATTTTCTCCTTAATTTTTTTTGCCCTAAGAGATGTATACACAAACATATTGCTACGAGAGATGTATGAGTTTTTACTATCTGTGGTTTCTTCTAGGATTTTTATGGTTTCACAACTTACATTTAAGTCTTTATTCATTTTGAGTGTATTCTTGTGTATGGTGTAAGTTGGTGGTCTAGTTCCATTTTGTTGCATGTATGTGTCCAATTTCCCTAACACTATTTATTGAAGAGAATGTCTTTACTGCACTTTATGCTTTTGCCTCCTTTGTCAGATATTAATTGAGGATAATGGCTTGGGTCAATTTCTGGGGTCTCTGTTCTGTTCCATTGATATATATGCCTGTTCCTGTGCAAGTACCAGGCTGTTTTGACTATGGTGGCTTTGTAGTATAATTTGACATCTGGTATAGTGATCCCTCCAACTTTTTTCCTTCTTAAGATTGCTGCAGATATTTGCTTTTTTTCCCTTTTGGTCCCATATAAATTTTTGGAATATTTGTTCTAGATCTGTGAAGTATGCTGTTGGTAATTTAATAGGGATTGTATTGAATCTATAGATTGCTTTGGATAGTATGGACATTTTAATGATGTTAATTCTACCACTCCATGAGCATGGTATATTCTTCCACTTGTTTATATCTTCCTCTATCTTTTTTCCAACATCCTGTAGTTTTCTGAGTATAAGTCTTTTACCTCGTAGGGTAAGTTTATTCCTAAGTATCTTAATTTTTTGGTGCTGTGGTAAATTTGATTACTTGCTTAGTTTCTCTTTCTGAGAGTTCATTATTTGTGTATAAAAATGCCATCGATTTCTGGGTTTTAATTTTGTATCCTGATACATTGCTGAACTCACTTGTTAAATTTGGTAATTTTTGGTGGAGTCTTTAGGGTTTTCTAAGTAGTATATCATGACATCTGCGAATAATGAGTTTTACTTTCTCCTTTCCAATTTAGATCCCTTTTATGTTTTTTTTTTCTTGTCTAATCACTGTGGCTAGGACTTCCAATACTATGTTGAATAAGAGTGGTGAAAGTGGTCATCCCTGTCTTGTTCCTGTTCTTAGGGGAAATGTTTTAGTTTTTGCCCATTTAGCATGATGTTGGCTTTAGTATTTGTCATATATGTCCTTTATTATGTTGAGGCGTGATCTCTCATTCCCACTTTGCTGAGAGTTTTTATCAAAAATGGTGTTGGATTTTGTCAAATTCTTTTTCTGCATTTATTGATATGATCGTGTGATTTTATCTTTTAACTTTTTATGTGATGTATCATGTTCATTGATTTTTGAATATTGTACCAGCCTTGCATCCCTAAAATAACTCTAAATTGGTCATGTTGTGTGATCTTTTTAATATATTTCTGGATCCGATCTGCTAATATTTTGTTGAGGATTTTAGCATCTATGTTCATCAATGATATTGACCTATAATTATCTTTCTTTGTAGTGTCTTTATCTGGTTTTGAAATTAGGATAATGCTGGCCTCATAAAAACAGCTTGGAAGAATTATTTCCTCTTGGATTTTTTGGAATAGTTTGAGGAGGATGGGTGTTAATTCTTAGAATGTTTAGTCAAACTCTCCCATGAAGCCCTGTGGACCAGGGCTTTTGTTTCTTGGAAGTTTTTGTTTGTTTGTTTGCTTGTTTATTTTTATTTATTTTTATATTACTGCTTTACTTTCCTCAATTGTTATCAGTCTATTCAGGATTTCTGATTCTTCCTGATTCAGTTTTGGAAGATTATATTTTTCTAGAAATTTCTCCATTTCATCCCCATTGTACAGCTTGTTGGCATATAGTTGCTCATAGTCTTTTCTTACAATCCTTTCAATTACTGTGATTTCAGTTGTTACTTCACTGCTTTATGAAATAGCTTAAAGTAAATCTAATATGAGGGAACATGTTGTGTATTAATTACAAAGCATAGTTTGGATGATGACTACTGAGATCTGAGGTCCACTTCTGGCCAGGACTTGCTTTGTGGACTTGAGATAAATTTCATCTAGACTTCCTTTTACAAAGGCAATTTAGACTAGCTCATCAGTGAGCTTTCTTCCAGCTGTAAATCTCTGAGTGTGTGCTTCTCCTTTGTAATTAAGCCCAAACCCACATTGTAAAGTAACTTCAGCCACTGCTTCCCTCTCTCATACCCCACCAGGAGTATGGACATTAGAAGAATGTTAAATGATGTGAGCCCACCCTGTATACCTCTGGCTACAACTCTTTAGAACAGTTGGGAAAGTTTTAAGAATAGGTAAATATGGGAAAACTAGAATTAGATAATCTTTTGGGATTGAATACCAATTTAACCTAGAGTATTATTATATTTGAACTCATTTTAAAAAGAAGATAAAGATATACAGCATTTCATTGGAAAATACCAAGCTGTGAACTCAGGAAATAGCCTCCTAATCCTTTTGTCACCACCTACTAAACATAATGAAAAGAGGGAGAACTTCTATTTTCAGATTACTTTCAGGAAAATATTTTGACAGATTCAGTATGCAGTAAAGTGATAAGCTTTTGTTAAGTGTGTTTCAAATCGTCTTCTTGTATCTCTGAATTATATCGATTAGCTTAGTCCATTTTGAGCTGGTCATAAAAACATACTGCACACAATTCTGCATTAAAGAATAAGAAAAATTGACACGTAGATAACCATATTGATTCAACCCAAATAGTGAATGCAAAGGGCTTTTGGGAGGAGTTGTAGTAGTTTTTATGGCTGTTGTAAGTCTCTTCAGTTTTTTGAAATTTATGTGAAAACAAATAATCTTTACTTAAGTATCTTTTTAAAAAACTGCTATGCTTTGTTTACCAAATGGAGTTTGTAATATGTAACAGTAACAAAAACTTATCACCTTTATATTTTACATGTGGTTATAGTTTACATGTGGTTTCACATACATTATCTTGCGCTGTACAGTTTTACTGAGGTATAATTGACAAATAACAATTGTGTATGTTTAAGGCATAAAACGTTATGTTTTGAAATACATAAACATTGGGATATATTCTCCACAACCAAACTAATTAACATATCTATCACCACTATAGCTACCATATTTTGTATGTGTGCTAACAACACTTAAATATACTCGTTTAGCAAATTTTAAGTATACACTACAGTATTGTTAAATACAGTCACATTGCTGCATATTAGTTCTCCAGAATTTATTCATCCTGCATAACTGAAACTTTATACTACTTGCCTAGCATCTCTCCACTTCCCCCTTCCCCCAGCTATCTTATTTTGACCTGATTTTACAGGGTCCTGGATTATCATTTCCTCTTCACAAATGTTGAAATATTGTCTCAGAAAGACTAAAAGGAACTTGCCTAATGTCACACAGCCAGCATGTGGCTGTGCTGGGACTAGAACCCAGGTCTTTTGTGTTATCTCCACAATGGTATTTGGTGTTAAGTGTGGTACTGTATATAAATGGGTTAATTTTCTAAATGTAGCTTCTCTACAGGCACATAAGGGGCAAGAGAATAATGAGCTGAATCCAGCTTAAGTTTAAATTCCCTTGCTGGGTTCATATTTCAAAAGTCTGGGGCCAAACATACCAAAAGAGCAATTTTTCTGGTGGTATTACAGGTTACAGCCATGTGTTTTTCATTTAAAAATATGGTGAGAAGTAGTGTTTTTGCAATATTCCTAAATGAGTAACATATGACACAACTTGTTAGAGGACCTTTTCTTGGTTCATAAAGTTTCTGAGTTTTTGTCTGTTTGGTAGGATGATTTTAGCAGAATTCTCAGACAGCATAACTAAAATCTGGATTTCTGTGACTGAAGTACAACCATCCTCAAGATAAACCTTTGATGTGAATGAGAATTTACTAAAAATTAGGCATGGAAATAATTGCTATAGAAGGAGTAAGACTTCTCTCAAATGTTTGACCCCCCCCCCCAAGTAGATTAATTTTATAAACTACAGATGACCAAATTGCAAGGGTATTTCACAAGGAGCAGGCAGGATCCCTGGCTTTTATTCAGAGATATTAAAGTTTTGAGTCTCCCTGTACATCAGCAAAAGAATTCAGATAATCCATATACTTCTCCTCAGAGAATTACTGTGAGAATAAATGCGCTAAATAGCTATAAAGATTTTTGAAAAATTGACAGGACTCTGGAAACTGGAGATAAATTCGTTTTCTATAGATACTATAATAAAGTATTATAAACCGGGTGGCACAAAACAATAGAAATGTATTCTCTCATAGTTATGGAGGCTAGAAATCCAAAATGTCAGTGGGGCTGAGCTCCCTCCAGGCACTCCAGGGGAGAATCTTTTGTTGTCTCTTCATGTATTCTGGTGGCCCCAGGTGTTTCTGTGCTTGTAGCAGCATTGCTCTACTTTCTGTTCTTGTCTTCCCATGTCCTTCTCCTTTGTATGTTTCCCTATGCCTTCTCCTCTTCTTATAAGGACATCAGGGCCTTCTCTAATTACATATGCAATGATAATCTTTCCACATAAATTCATATTGTGAGGTTATGAGTTGAATTTGGAAGGGCACTATTTAACCTACTACAAGAAGGATTATACTTTATACATCCCAGACTGAGAATGGTGGGAGACCAGTATGTGTTCATTGTGAAAACCCCAAGCTAGTCTATAGGAGGGAGGTGGCTTCCCCATCTTAGAACTCTCAGGTTTAGTCCACAATGGTTCTGAGCCTAATTCTCTTTAATGCTCTTTAATTTTTGCTGTACCTATGTGAAAGGTAATTATTATGGACAGACTATTTAAGTACAATTGTACAAAACTGATTATAAACCTTTTAGCATAGGAAGAATAAATTTTCTTTCCAACTAAATAATAGAGAAAACATAATTTGCCAATGCTTAGGTGGTTAAACATTTTCTCTAAAACAAATATTTCCTGTTTGGTGGGCCATACAGTTTGTGGAAAGTACTAAATTCTGCCATTACAATGTGAGAACAGCCATAGACAATGCTTTAATAATCGGCATGGCTGTGTGTCAATAAAACTTTATATGTGAATACTAAAACTCAAATGTCATATTTCCACGTGTCAAAAACATTTTTATTTCTTCTTAATAACTTATATTGTAAAAAACATTTTTATCCTGTGAGCCATTCAAATATAGGCAGTGTTCTGGATTTGACTTGGAAAACTTAGTGTGTGGACCCCTGTGCTAGAGATATACAAAGCTTCAGACAGCAAAAACATTTGGCCTGCCATTCCTATTATCAATAGGAAGATGGTCTTAAGTAGAGAGAGGAGGAAAGTTAGGCCAGTGATTTTTAGAGAGTAGAATCCTAGAGTCAGGAGAGGTGTCTGCAGTACAGGTAGAATTAGCCAATGGGATAGAGACTCCCCCAACCCTACACACAGGTCAATAAGAAGATTGTTTTGCCCATAATTAGAAATAACTTTTCAACACCAAAAACCACATTTCTATTCAGTGGTGTCTTTTTTTTTTTCAGTGACTCATTAGGTGAAGGTCATTTCATCTTTTGTGTTCTTAGAATTGGAGTATCTGAGCAACCGGGGCAGAGAACAATTTGCATGTCCAGGCTTGGACTCAGAATCACAGGATGCAAAGAGATGACCTCAGAGAAAACCACTAAAAGGAAGCCAGTCCTGTAATTTTTCTAGGGAGAAGAAGAACCTAGTCCAAATTCTGGAATCCTTTATGGATTAGGAGGACTAAAGTATATATTTGACTTGAGTTTAGGGGTGGTAAGGATTTCTAAGATTCTAGAAATAGCAAGTCCTCTTGCACAGCCTGAGAAGTTGGGTTATATTGGGTGAAAGGTCTGATGGTCTGTGGCAGCTCCTGTAGTCTCTTCATTGCTGATGTGTATGGATGTTTGTGTATATGTGTGTACATATGCATGTGCCAGTGTCCATGTGTCTTTCTGTAGGCCCTTATAATGCCAGTGGATTCCTGGGAGGTGAAGGCTAGAAAATAATAGCAAATTTTTTGTCCAGCCTCCCTGGCATTACCTAGGTTCTGGGAGACTTAGAATAAAGGAGTGATAAGAGAAAGAATCTATTTTGTTAAGGCTTAAAAGATAAAATTAGATTGAAATAAGGCTCCAAAAACTAAAATAATAGGATGATTGAAAAAAGGAGGTTGTATCTTAGCCAGATGAAATGGACTGCATAAAACCTGGGAAGTTGTTGGGGTTTCAAGTGCCATGCTTCCTATTATATAAGAATGTCATGATGACTCACTGTTTAAAGTATGTGCCATAGAAAATTGTTACAACTATGCTGCAATTTCATTAAATAGGTCGATGGTGGGAGAAGTAGCTGCCATCTTGTACAGTGTTAGGGGTCACTATTCATATCTCTATATATAAAAAAGCATAAATGACTGTTATGACCGAACAACCAGTTGCTATGATGCACACTGACCACCGGGGGCAGATGCTAAATGCAGGAGCTGCCCCCTCGTGGTCAGTGCACTCCCACAGCCAACCTCCTGTGGCCAGCCAACCTCCCGCCACCCCTCCCTCCCACTGGCTGGCCCCCCTGATTGGCCCCGATGCAGGGGGGGAGTGGCCAGCCAACCTCAAGCAGTCCCTCCCCCTGCCAGCAGGCTCCCCGATGGCCTCAATCACTGTCCAGGCCTAGGGACCCCACCCGTGCACGAATTTGTGCACCAGGCCTCTAGTAGACTATAATGTGAGAATGACTTCTGAAATTGGTTAAGGAAATGGCCCTGGCTTTAGAGCAAACATGCCTTTTGACCTTCATCTCCTTATTAGCATATCCTATTCATCTAGAATCTAGATCTTAGTGCAAATTAACTGGAAAGTTGGCTTTTTCTAGGACATCCAGAAATGCCCTCTCAGGCACCTGCTAGAAATGCAGACCACAATTTCACCCTGAGTGGGGCCTCATCAAGTGATCTCACCTGTGTGTTGAGGCTTCCAAACTGTCTCTCTGTATATCTACTCTATTTACTGGAGTAAATGTAGCCTTCATATCCTTGGGAAGATGGGAAGATCTAGCATGCTTTCCCAGACAAGACTGATGGATAAAAAGGACCCACATCACAGAGTTTGGTCTGAATCCACAATATACCTATAATAAATCACTTAGAAGGTAATATGATGTCTCATCACCTGAAACTAATATTGTATATCAACTATAATTGAAAAATAAAGTGATTTAAAAATGAAAATGGTCTTGTTGCATATTTAATATTTAAGTGCAACATTTGGCCAAAGGACAAATGTAAAAATGTGTAACATTTTGAGTTGTTGACATTGAATTTGATACTATGAATTGTTATGTTTTCAACATAAAGTTTTATCATATACATCGTTGGATAGATCCATTAGATGAGAATACCTATAAAACCCCATATTTTCTCTTACCCATTAATTTCATTCATTCATTCATTCAGTAAACTTTATTTAGCACCCATTGTGTGCCAGGTACTATGCTCTGTATTGGTAAATTGAGATGATGAAGAAATTAGTGAGGCCCCACTCAGGGTGAGCGTCCTGGTCTCAATTTCTAGCAGCTGTATGGGAGGGCATTTCTGATCTTCCCAGATCATATGTAGCTTAAGTAAGGGAATATGGACACAAAAAATAAAAGGCGTTTTTAAGGAGGTAGTGACTTGTGTGCTAGCTCTTGAAGTGTGATTGGAAGTTTTCTTGGTGAAGATGTTAAACCCACATCAGGTTGTAAATGGGCCTGATGACTCCTGAGATTCATGAGACAGAAAAGAACCAGCTGTGTTTGGGGAGCTAAAGGGGGAGATTGGAAAGATTGAAGTCTTGGTATCAGCTCTAGGTGATGCAGAGCCTTTTAATGATATAAGTAAGGCAGCTGATTTTTTAGAAAAATCATGTTGTGGGGGGATTGGCAGGAGAGTCGGGGGAAGGGAGTAATAGACATGATAGGGCTGGCGAGGTTTAAGACAGAAAGAGAACTGAGCAAGCTATGAAAATATTCTAGGCCAGAAATGCCAGCAATTTGAATTATGGCTGCTTTTGAGATAAATTTTTAAGGTTGATTGATAAGATTCAGTGATTAACTACATGGATCATTAAGAGGAATTCAACAAAGAGGATATAATATTACTCTGAGGTATATGGTGATCCAAGATTCTTTTCTTTGACAACCAAATCTTCACAAAACAGGTAAGTGTCTTCTATAACACATTATTTGTATATTGTTCTGTGTTTACTACCTCAAGTCAAGTCTCTTTCAAACACCATTTATCCCTCCTTTACCCTCTTCTACATCCCCCCACAACCTTTTCCCTGTGGTAATCACCATACTGTTGTCTGTGTCTGAGTATCTTTTTTTTTTTTGCTTAATCCCTTCACCTTTTCCACCCAGCCCCATATCCCCTCTAATAGCTATCAGTCTGTTCTCTGTATCTATGAATCTGTTTCTATTTTGTTTATTAGTTTATTTATTCATTAGAGTCCACATATAAGTGGGATCATATTGCACTTGTCTCTCTCTGATTGGCTTATTTCACTTACTATAATACTCTCCAAGTCCATGCATGTTGTTGCAAAGGGTAAGATTTCCTTATTTTTTACAGTCCAGTAGTATTCCATTGTATACATGTACCACAGCTTTTTTACCCACTCATCTACTGATGAACACTTGGGATGCTTGTACAAAGTTTTGTACTAAAGAAAACATTATTTTCTTATGCTTCAGTGAAGAATTTATTTCCTAACAATGGCCTTTTTGGTTCACCACTTAAAAATTAATATCTTAAATTGGAAAGATTTTATAGGACTTTAGAGACCATGGGAAATATGCTGAATACTTTCTTAGCAGTAGCAGAAGTGGAAGTAACCGTTTAATATGAAGTATATTAAATTATGTTTTGCATTTTGTAATTTTTGCAAGTCAAATTAACACATTTCCAGTTGAATTTCTCTTGTAATGATAGCTGTGGACTTTGCTATGATCCTGATTTTCTTTTACATTTAGACTCATTGTCTACACATGGAATGTACTTACTTAGAGAGGAGAGTTGGGGTAACCTTCCACTTAACACTGTCCTTCCCCCACCCATGATATAATCTTCAGTGAGAAATTGCATCCTTTTATTTTGGTGGACTTGGTGTAGGGTTATTGTGGCTGTCTGAATTGTTACCTCAAAACTGATCAGATCTGCTCCTTGCCTTTATTTTTTGGACATGGTCATTGCCTTTCAGTTAAGGTTATGAATTTCTGGTAGTGGAAGCAGGAGGAAAGAATAGAGTTGATATTATAACATTTTTGCACTCCATAGTTACAATTGAAATTGTATTTTCAATATGGGAAAATTAATCATAATATATTTATTTTACTTATCCACTCCTCTTTTGTTCTCAACTGTTAGAAAGTCTCTCTGTAACTCTTATGTACTTACTTATTTTGAAATTATTGTAAGAGGATTTGAGGGCTGAGAGTCTCATTTTTCACAGGTAGAGGACATAGAAGCCAGGCTGGACAAGGTCTCACCGAAGGCCCCATGGCATTTAGTAACAGCTGAAACTTGAACTATAAACTTAAAACTTTGGGCATTCAAAGGAAAAAGTAATCAACATCCTTAATCAGAAGACACCTTTTTAAGAACAGTGGTATAATGTATACAATTACAGAATCTTGTTGCTGGAAGAACTAAGCAAAGCCAACCAGTCCAGTTGGCTTAACTAAATGTATTAGGCTTCTATTAGGCTACATTACTGATGTAGGAATGGGAACAACCTTAAAGGCTAGAGGTTGGACCTTTATCTGAGAGTGCTTGCATCAAAAATAGTCAAGTGCTACATGTAACTTTTTTCTACACCTCAAAGATACAGATATAAGTTACTTAGTTGGCATGCTCTAGCAAATATATTAGCCATATGGAAATAAACATCTAGTTCAGCAGTTCTCAACCTGTGGGTCTTGACCCCTTTGAGGGTTGAATGACCTTTGCACAGGGGTCGCCTAAGACCATTGGAAAACACATATATAATTACATATTGTTTTTGTGATTAATCACTATGCTTTAATTATGTTCAATTTGTAACAATGAAAATACATCCTGCATATCAGATATTTACATTACAATTCATAACAGTAGCAAAATACAGTTATGAAGTAGCAACGAAAATAATTTTATGGTTGGGGGTCACCACAACATGAGGAACTGTATTAAAGGGTCGTGGCATTAGGAAGGTTGAGAACCACTGATCTAGTCTCTACATTTTGACTTATCCATAACATATAAATATGTTCATTTCACCTTCTTGGAGGAAACAGAATTTGCAGCTGCAGTGTATAATTGAATCTTCCTGAAATTACCCTTTAGAGTTTGGGAAGATAAAGATTGAGTGTGAATGCCTTCTATACACACAAAACAAACTAACAAAAAGACATTCTTTACATTTGCTTCGGCACTGGCTCAACTCTTAAATAAAATTAGTAAAAAATAATATTAAAATATCCATGATATATAAATGCTTGAGAATGTTAAAATACCTATTGGGTGGAGAATAAATTACTTATGAATTATTAGATTCAATTTGTGGATTTTATTGTGATATAATTCATTATGTGATTTACATAGGTAGACATAAATATATTTCTTGCCAAACCATTTGACAATATCCACATCAAAGCTATATAATAAAACAAGCAAAGATTGTACTTGATCACTGCTGAGAATATATTACTATTTTTTTAAATGGGAATCTGACAGTAAAGTCAAAGTTGTATAACAGAAAAAAAGATTTCTCTAATAGATTAAAAATTACATCTTCATAAATCAAGTGAATATAGTACTTAGAGCTAGAAACAGTAGTGCCATGCTTCTTATTTTGAATAAGCCATTAGGCATTTTTGTCTTTGCATTCCTATTTAATCTGTACAGCATTATTTATTCCAATAATTAGTGTTAACTTTCTTGGCAGTAGACAATATAATTACCTTTAAAATTTAAATGGGATAAAAATGCCTTAAGAACATGGTTGCAGATAACTCTTAATATTTATTTTTAATTGCCTCTTTAATTATTCATTTATGTGGTATTTGAAAAAATAATCTTGAGAAGTGGAAGGCCTCTGATAGAATTACATACCAGATGAGTGGCCTCAGTTTTTTGGTCAGTTGGGTAACATCCTGGATTACTAATTGATGCCAAATGGAAGCTCCGCTACTCTTTCTTTCACCTTGCCAATCTAAATGTATTTCAGTTAGAACAACCCACACTGCTCCTTCTTATTTTGATTGTTCTTAAAATAAGTTTCCACTATTATCCCTGTCCCCTTCCCTTCTCAGGTATATAAAATCCCAAGGTTGTGTGTCACTGAATTACAAGCTTTGACACCTCCAATCACTGAGCAGAGAGTCAATTACTTTAGCTTACTTGAAGAGTCTCAGTGACATTTATATGTCTTGATTTCAAATAAAAATATGAAGGTGCTTATTTTGTTTTCTATCTCAATTAATTAGAAACTAGTTTTTAAGCTTAATGAATACTATAATTCTGAATAAGCATACTAGTTTTCAAAGAAAACCAATGTTTCTGAAGATGGAATGAATAAAACTAGCCTGCTGCATGCCATAATAAAGAACAAAAACAATCTCAAGGTAAGCATGATAGTTATTCATTCATTTATTATGTATTGAGCTCATCTACATGTGTAATGAACTTTCACTTTTTATGGGGCATCCAAACATGTCAGAAGAAAAGATGAGTGTAATTTTGCCAATTGCAGTCATGGTACCTGGCACATAGTACATGCTCATTAAATATGTGCTGAATAAGTGAATGAATGCCCCAATGAACTGAAGAGTCCATAATATATCTGAGACAGACAACAATCGCACAAAAATGTGTATTCAGTTGTGTGATGACAAGGTGCAAACATAAACCCTTTCTTGCAAGTGAGGACCCTGAGATTGGCCAGCAAACAAGGTGAAAGTGAGCCTTTTAGGTAACGAGAATTAGATAACCAAAAATCAAGAACAGAAATAAAAGTTAAATAATAAGCAGTCATCAAATGAACTTCTTTTGACATATTTCTACCTTCTCTTATGGCCACAGTACTGTTCTAGGGTTTTGAGGGAGACAACGTTGGACAAGATTATGTCCCACATTCAAGAAACTTATCTCTAGCAGGGCAACTGAAATATGTACACAAATAACAACCAAACAAGGTCAAATACCAAGGTTACAGTAGAGTGCAAGGGGTATAGGAGCACAGAGGAGGAAAAGGTGCCTGCTGGCAGGCAGATTTGGATGGGCCTAGGGAAGTATTGCCATTCACACCAGGTCCTATAAAGCACTAGGATGAAATCATGGTAGTTCATTATCTTTTTGGTGCCTTACCAGTGGTAGGCAAACTGCGGCTCTGCAAACTGTGGCTCATGAGCCACATGCGGCTCTTTGGCCTCTTGAGTGTGGCTCTTCCACAAAATACCGACTTCTTCGCATGGGCCACGAAGTTTCAATTGCACTGTACGTGTGCGCCCACACGTGGTATTTTGTGGAAGAGCCACACTCAAGGGGCCAAAGAGCCACATGTGGCTCGCGAGTTGCAGTTTGCCGACCACGGCCTTAGACCTTTTTTAGAAGTTGATGAAACTTCCAGTTCCTTTCCCCCAAAACACATACAAATGGACTTACACAAACGATGTTGTATGCAATTGCTTAGACTTCCTGCCTGAAGACTATGTACCCTCCAGGTAGTCCATGTACCCAAAATTGAGACCTTTGGCATGGAGGGTGGAAATGGTTTTGGAAAAGGTAGAGAACCATATTCAAATTGCATCACCTCTAGCTATGTGATTTAGGCAAGTTTCTCAAGCCATCAAAGTCTGTTTCCTCACCTATGAAACAAGGACAACAATATCTACTTCCGAGTATTGAGGCATAAAATGGTTTAAATGAAGATAGGCTAATGTGCAATCTACATCTTACAGACATTGAAAAGTTTAAAAGCACTGTCATTGGAGAAGAAGTGTTGGTGGCTATTTTTAATGAACAGTATCATTATTGTCATAAAATAATTAATGAATATAATTGGCCTTTACTAATTAGAAGGCTTTTAAATTAGACTCAACCCTTAGAATTAGGACTTCTTTGAATTCAGTAAATTCCAACAGTTTTGATTTTGAAGGAAGCTTTTGGTTGGTCTAATAAATTTTTACATTTAGCTTCAAATGCAGCATATTCCTGCAATGTTATATGTGAGCCTGAAATAGCATTTGCTGAGAAATCTAATACCTTTCTATATGACATTTTTAAAGGTAATATAGCAAGTTTGATTGATAAAGAGATCTCATGTAAGGGCATCATTAATGAGGCAGAATACAATTTTATAACCTGGGTCTCTATTCAGAGTACAAATTTCTGTAACCACTCAAAATAGCACTTAGGCACTTAGAACAAATATATACCTGGCCACCTACACACCTAATTGATTTTTTAAGTGTCAGAGCTCCTAAATTTGAAAGTGAACTTCAGTAAGCAAGTATCAATTTACAGAGTAAGCACCCTAGCAGCTAAATTGAGAAATGCAATTGTAATTATCAGGTGGAGTAAAAATCATGTCATTGCAACTGCACATTGTTGTAAAATAAACTCAAAAGGCAAATGACTTCATTTTGACTATCATTGCCATCTTTTAGCATCAGGTTTGTTATAACCTATTTTTCCATGCACATTATCTATATTGTATACATTTAGAAACCAAAGTGGTTCTTAGCCTCCAATGTCTAAGTGGAAATAAATGTTTATTTGTGGAAAAGCTTTTCTGGTGTATACAGAGAGTATTACTTTTCTGATATAAGTAGCATAACTTAAAACATGATTCCTGGTTAGTCATTCCTGACTAAAGATATTTCTTAAATTCAAATTAATGTGTTAAATCTCACCTTAGAGTCAAATCTGATGTGAACCAATTTACTCGGAACCACAGTCCTAGGCAGTGAGAAATGATCTGCTAGGTCAAGGCTTAACTCTGATCTTGGCACTGACTCCATGGGAAAGGTCTGGAAAGGGTAGATGGAAGAATAGTGACCAGTGGCTAAAAGTAATTAAATAATTAGCTTTGCACATTAGTTACTTCTTGCATTATTTAAACAAAACCAAGAACATTTCAACTGAATGAGTTTTGCCTGTCCTATGGCAGGAATTATTGGAGGATGCCAAATTAATATTCTGGGTCATCTAAAGCATTTGCATAGAGTTTTTGAGATTTCTTTCCTGACTAGCACAAATTAGCACATGGTGATGTTATTTTCCTGTGAGTTTAAAATTTTTTAATATTGTATAAGGTATTCAGAATAATACCTAAAATGAAAGGTCAAAACTATAGAATAAGAGAACCTACCTGGGTTGCTCTGTTGGTTGGATCATCATCCTGTACACCAAAAGAATGAGGCTTCGATTCCCAGTCAGGACACATACATAGGTTGTAGGGTCCATCCCCAGTCAGGAGGACAGCCTATCAATGTTTCTCTCTCATATTGATTCACATTGATGTCTCTCTCTCTCTCTCTCTCTCTCTCTCTCTCTCTCCATTCTTCTCTTTCCAAAATCAATTAAAAATATAACTTTGGGAGAAGGTTAAAAAAGTGGTGCATAAATACAATGAAATATTACTCCATGAAAAAAAAAAGAATTAAATCTTGCCATTTGCAAAAATGTGGATGGACCTGTAGAATATTATGCTAAGCAAAATAAGCCAGTGAAAGAAAGACAAGTATCATACAATCTCACTCATATGTGGAATTTAATGAACAAAATAAACTGATCAATGAAATAGAACCAGAGACATAGAAACATGGAACAGACTGATGAATTTCAGAGAGAAGGTGAGAGTGGGTGGTTGGGAGGGGAGTGATTAACCAGGGAATTTATCTGCATATATGCATAGCCCATGGACACAGACAATAGAATGGTGAAGGCCTGGGAAGGGTGGGTACAGGGTGGAGGGGAGGGGGGCCAGTGGAAAAAACACAAAGGAGATATCTAAAATACTTTCAACAATAAAGATAATTTTTAAAAACTTAAGTAAATTAAGAAATCTCAATAAATTTAAGAAAATGGAAATCATAAAAAATAAATAAGTCATACAGAAGAAGACAAATGCCATATAAGTTTACTTATATGTGGAATCTAAAAAACAAAATAAACAAACAAGCAGGACAGAAACAGTCTCATGGATACAGAGAACATTTTGATGCTTGCCAGATGGGAAGGGGGTTAGGAGATGGGTGAAAAAGTTGAAGGGATTAAGAAATCCAAATTGGTAGTTACAGAATAGTCACAAGGATGTAAAATACAGTATAGGGAATACAGTCAATAATATTGCAATAACTATACATGGTGCCAGGTGGGTTCTAAACTTATTGGAGGAACCCATCCATAAGTTATATAAATGTCTAATTACTGGGTTGTACACCTGAAACTATTATAATATTGTATGTCAACTGTCCTCTCCTTTGCCAAATACAACCAATGACAAGTATAACTGAAAAATTAAAAAAAATGTTTAAAGTAAAAAAAAAAATTCCTGAGTTGAAAAGAAGTCATAAATAAACTAAAATAAGTATTTCCTTTTACTTGTGCAAAAAAAGAAAATCATGTGCTATTACTTTCTGACAACATAAAGTCACATTTAGTGTCATAAATATTACATACAAACATAAAACTTAAGATATAGCTACATTTTCTATTTACTTTTAAAATTTATTTTAGTCATGTTTTATATGTATGCTGAGACAAAGGATGCTATCAAAATATAGTGATGCTATTACAGGTTGGTTTCCCTAGGAAGCCAACTCTGCAATGGAGATTTTTATTGGGGAAGTATTGTAGGAATGCTGTTAGGGCCAACACTTAATAAGTACTAAAGAATCTGATATAACCCTTCAGCATTCTCTTGAATTGAATCCAAGTGTCTGGCCTTTAAATCTCTGCATCAACCTGTTACTAGATGTGGGATGTCCCCAGAAAGTGGATGTGACTTTGTTTGAGAGACTCTCTTAGGCAATTCTCAGAAAGGTGACTTGATACCTAACAGTCAGCAGCCAACTCTTCTGGCTGTTGGATAAATGAGTGCTTATAAGTCTGGAATAGGGCAGGGATCTGGGACACTACATAGACACATGCATCTACACAGTTATGCATATGCATTGCATCTGATAGAAAATTATTTTTGAATTGATGGTGGTACATTTAATAGATGTTTAGCTTATGACTTTTCATGCCTATTTTTAGTTCTTCCACCATTCCTCTCTGGAGTGGCCTGAAAAGTATATATTTTCTTTATATCTTCTTCAATTGACTCAACCCAATACTTATTTGTGGCCTCCTGGACCAAGCCACTTGAAGAAAATTGATCATTTGCTATATACTGACACTAGAGGCCTGTTGCACAAAGAGATTCATGCAATAAGCCTTCCTTCCCCTGGCTTCCAGCACTGGTTTTCCTCCAGCACCTGGGACCCAGGCCTTCGCTCTTGCCACAGCAGAGAAGGCAAGCCTCTTCAGTCTTCAGTCGTCTTCAGTCTTTGCTCTGGTGGAGCCTTCAGTCTTCGCTCTGTGCCTGCATATGCAAATTAACTGCCATCTTTGGGTTAATTTGCATACTCATCCTGATTGGCTGGTGGGTGTAGCGGAATGACACCAATTTGCATGTTTCTCTTTTATTAGTGTAGATAGTTCTTTATTTTATACTCATGTGAGAACCAAAACCCATCGGTTGTACTTGCCAAAGGAGAGGAGAGGATGTTACTGGATTTCCCAGAACAAATGCATTGTTTCTAATTCATAAGTGTTTCTGGCCTTATCTGGCAATAGATTGTTATCTGTTATAAATTTATGTTGAATTCAAGTCCCTCTCCTCATTCCACCTTTTCAAATGAAAGTAAGAAAACAGAGTCCTATTTAAGAATGAAATACCCAAGGCCAGAAAATTGCACAACTGGTTAGGGCCAGCATATTGATGATGCATTATAAGGAAGGCTCTGTTATCTGGAGAACATCCTTAAATCAAGGGTGTGTGGGCACTCCTCTTTTTAAGCTTGAAGGGACAATTGCATATAATCTGGTATCCATTAATCTTGCCAGGTAGGGGATAGAGGATAGGGGAATTAAGTTCAAAGAGTTTCAAAGCCACTCTTGAACAAAATGTTTTAGTATTTTCATCTTAGAAGAAAACATTGGCTTTGTTGGACTCATATCACCCAGAGTGTGTTTGAATTTTACACTGTTCTAAATCTAGAATGGTACATGCACATAAGCATTTTGTATTCATACTGCAACTATAATGTAATTATTATGAATGGGTTTAAGAAAATTACTTGATTAATCATTTCTAATAAGGGTTTTGAGCATCTGTTTCATTTTTAAATGTGAAAATAGAATGTCTGTTTTGAACTTTGAATGAGGTATCATAAAGCCTATTATTAACAACAGTGCAGCCTGTCCTCTGAGTTACCATTTGTGTTTTTTATTTCTAGCTTTATTTCAACTTCACAAATATCTATTGAGCACCTACTAATCAGAAAACAGTATTTGTATAATAAAACATCATCTGGTGACAGGTAGCAAGGCTATGCATTTGGATGATGCTGACACCTGGTCATGATGGAATCTGTGCCATTGGAGACAGTGCCCCATCTATGTCTGAGATAATGACATTCTAGTCTAACACATGTATATAGAATCTGAAGACAGGCCTGATGAATAACAATACCATCTGAGAGCAAATAATGCAGGAAATTTAGGCCACAGCAGCTTGCTTGCTCTTTACACTGTCATGGTTGATTGGTTATTCTCATCACCCTTTGTTTAAAATCATTTCAGAATTAATTGGCATTCATTAACAAAAGTCTTTGCAATGGAATTTCAGAAACAGTCATTCATGTAGCTAATAAACATAAAAAAGAAAAAGGGTCCTATTACTGAGTCCCTACAGGCTATTAACTAACATTTTGAATAAGAATACATAAACATAAATTATACATTTTTCAAACTGCTAAGAATGTGGGAATTTCACATGGTGGTCTATAATAATGCTTTGAATTAATTTGTTCCCTTTAAGAAAATGTACTCCAGATAAAGTGGCTCTGGTTAGAAATCATCATCTTGAGTGATCTCTCAGACAAGCCATCACATCAACCAGTAGATTTTACCTAAAAGTCATATGGTCTAATGTAAGACAAAAATTAAGTATCACATTATGGCATTTTTGACTACATAGTAGGTTCCTAAGGTAGGTACTTTAATAAGATTTGGAAAAAATACCCATTTCACATGAGAAAGAAACAAATATCTGTTTATAAGAATATGTAATAATTTCTTGACCAACCGCCTCAGTTGTAGCTCACCAGTGTTATAATGCCAAATCTTCAACTACATCTCATGAGAAAAAACTCCATGAAACATCCACATTATTTAGGAATGATGGAATGATGCTGACTTCCATTTCTTTCCAAGAGTCAGGGACTAGGACTTATAAATATTTTCAAATTAACTTTAACCTGCATCTTTGTATATCTTTATATGCACTGCTCCAGTTAACTCTAAAA
>NW_005363283.1:2399591-2405154 GCF_000412655.1 Myotis brandtii
GGCAAAGGGGGGGGAGGAATAGGAGATATCTGTAATAGTATCAACAATTTTAAAAATTTAAAATTACTAAATTAACTTTCTTAGAATTCTGGAGGTCGGATATCTCAATTAGGAATTCCTGGACTAAAATAAATGTGACAAGCAGGGTTGTATTCCTTCTAGAGGTTTTAGGGGGAATTTTTATTTTTGTGTTTTTTAACTTCTAGAGGCCACCTGCATTCCTTGACTTATAACTCCTTCCTCCACCTTCAAAACAAGCAGTATATAATCTGATCTCTTCTTTCATACTCGCATATCCTATTCTGTTTCTGCATTCATTGTTACATTGCCTTCTCTGACATTGACCCTTCTGCCTCCCTCTTCCACTTTTGAGGACTCTCATGATTACATTAGCATGGGAGAGTCCAAGAAATCCTCTCCATCTCAATATCTTTAACTTAATCACAACTGCAAAGTCCCATTTGCCATGTAAGGTAACATACTCAAAGGTTCTAAGGATTGGGATATGGATATCTTTTTGTTGTTGAGAGAATCACAGATATCCCCCTCTATCAGGCTCCTGCCTCACCCCAAGCCTTCACAGCAATATTGTCTGTGTTCATGGACTATGCATCCTATCTAATAAAGAGGGAATATGCTAATTAACCCTCACACCATCGCAAAGATGGCAGCGCCGACAGCCAATAAGGAGGGAATAGGCTAATTGACTGTCCTGCCCTCAAATATGGCAGCACCCACAGTAACAAGATGGCAGCCCCCAGTCCCCTCAGCTCCCCAGCCACCCAGGGCCGGCCCGAGGTGCAGGTAAGCCTTGGATGGCGGCTGCACAGCCACCCAGGGCTGCCTGAGGCTCAGGTAACCAGGGCCGGCCGAGGCTTGCGCTGCCGGCAGTGGCAGCAGCAGAGGTGTGATGGGGCATTCCCTTCCCCTGATCGCCAGGTTGCCTCCTGCCCTTGAGGGCTCCCAGACTGTGAGAGGGGGGTAGGCCAGGCTGAGGGACCCCCCCTCCAGTGCATGAATTTTCATGCCCCGGGCCTCTAGCATTTTCATATAAGTTCTTTGGTTAATCTCTCCCCACCCCACCCCTTGCCTCTGAGATCTGCCAGTGTGTTCCATGCTTCCATGTCTCTGTATTTATTTTGTTCATCAGTTTATTTTGCTCATTAGATTCTACATATAAGTGAGATTGTGTGATATTTGTCTTTGTCTGACTGGCTTATTCCATTTAGTATAAGGGATATAGACATCTTTTGTGGGGCATTATTTTCTCTATCATAGTCCAGTCTCTGGTCTCCAAAGAGTCATCTCATCTCACATGCAAAATACATTTATTCCATCCCGACATACCCATAAGTCTCAACCGGTTACATCAGTAAAGTTGAATTTGTTAAAAAATACAATCAAAATAGGTTTTGGTGCAACAACTATTAATGAAAAATCATTAAAATCTAATATTCTGCACTCAGATTGCTTCTTAAGTGCCTTTAAATTTGTAGTCCACTTTCAAGAATATCAAATGAGCCCAGCTGGTATTTCTCAGTGGTTGAATGTCGAGCCACGAGCCAGGAGATCACAGTTCAATTCCCGATTAGGGAACATGCCTGGGTTTCGGTCTTCATCCCCAGTAAAGGGCGTGCAGGAGGCAGCCAATCAATGATTTTCTCCCATCATTGATGTTTTTATCTCTCTCCCTCTCCCTTCCTCTTTCTGAAATCAATAAAAAATATATTTTAAAAGAATCTCAAATGAGTAATCCTAGAGGATTCATTATAGGTGTGGTTTACGTGAGAGGTAAGTTGTAGATATCCAATCTGTTATCTGCCCCTTCTGCCTCCCTCTTCCACTTTTGAGGACTCTCATGATTACATTAGCATTGGAGAGTCCAAGAAATCAAAGTCCTTGGCCTTAGATTAAAAATATTGTTAATTCATTCACAATGTTATGGGTGAAGTTATAATATTATTTTAATGTACCAAATATTGTGATACCCCATTTGAACAAAATCTTTTGATTCAATGGCCAAGTAAAGGTTGTAATCCAACCCAGTTGAAAGAGCTTCTCTAATTACAGAGTGTCATCATTATAGGCTAGGATACTGACCCAGATGAATCAACAAGGTTGGAAATTATGGATCTTGTTTATATGTCTTGCCACTACACTTTCTATAAGTACAATATTGGGTCATTCACTGACTCTAAACTACTCCAGCACATTTTTTCCCATGCCATTGTTCATAACATTTTGCCTTGCTTGGATTACAATTCTTTTTTAAAAATTCAATTTTATTTTATTGTTGACAGTATTATAGATGTCCCCTAATTCCCCTCCCTTTCTCCCCTTCTCCCTACCCCTGCCCACCCACCCCAGGCTTTCACCGCACTATTGTCTGTGTCCATTGGTTATACATATATGTATATGAGTTCTTTGGCTAATCTCTTCCCATTTCCCTGCACCCTTCTCCTCTTACATAGACTGTCCTATGCCTCCATGTCTCTGACCTATTTTGTTAATCAGTTTATTATGTTCATTAGATTCCACTTATAAGTGAGATCATGTGATACTTGCCTTTCTCTGTCTTATTTCACTTATCAGATTATTCTCCAGGTCCCTCCATGCTGTCTCAAAGGGTAAGAGATCCTTCTTTTATACTGCTGCACAATATTCCATGGTGTAAATGTACCACAGTTTTTTTTTTTGTTAGTTAGGTTGTTTGTTTTTTTATCCACTCATGTACTGATGGGCACTTGGGCTGTTTCCAGATCTTAGCTATTGTAAATAATGCTTATGAACTTAGAGATGCATACATTCTTTCTGATTGGTGTTTTGGGCTTCTTAGGATATATTCCTAGAAGTGGGATCTCTGAGTCAACTGGTAGGCCCATTTTTATTTTTTTTAGTAAATTCCATTCTGTTTTAGATAGTGGCTGCACCAGTCTGCATTTCATCAGTAGTGTACTAGGGTTCCCTTTTCTCCATATCCTCACCACACATTTGTCATTGTTGATTTATTGATTTTAGCCATTTTGGCAGGTATGAGGTGATATCTCATTATAGTTTTAATTTGCATCTCTCTGATGATTAGTGACATTGAGCATTTTTCATATGTCTCTTGACAATCTGTATGTCCTCTTTGGAGAAGTACCTATTCAGGTCCTATACCCATTTTTTAAATTAGTTTATTTTTCTACCTGGTGTTGAGTTGTATGAGTTGTTTATATATTTTGGAAATTAACCCTTTATTAGATGTGTCATTGGCAGATCTGTTATCCCATACAGTAGGTTCCCTTTTCATTTTGATGGTGGTTTATTTTGCTGTGCAGAAGATTTTTATTTTGATGTAGTCCCATTTGTTTATTTTTCATTTGTTTCTCTTGCCCTAGGAAATGTATCTGTGAAAATTCATCTCTGTGTGATGTCTGAGATTTTGCTGCCTATGTTTTCTTCTAGGATTTTTATGGTTTTGTGGCTTACATTTAATTATGTTATCCATTTTGAGTTTATTCTTGTGTATGGTGTAGGATGCTGATCTAATGTATTTATTTTTTGCATGTACCTGCTCAATTTACCCAACACCATTTATTAAAGAGACTGTCTTTACCCCATTGTATGCCCTTGCATCCTTCCTCAAATATTAATTGAGCATAATGGTGATGGTTGATTTCTGGGTTCTTTATTCTGTTCCATTCATCTACATGCCAGTTCTTGTGCCAGTACTAGGCTGCTTTGTTTACAGTGGGTTTGCAGTATAGTTTAATATTTGGTATTGTGATACCACAAGCTTTGTTCTTCTTTCTCAAGATTGCTGCGGCTATTCCAGTCTTTTTTTGTTCCATAGAAATTTTTGTAATATTTGTTCTCGATCTGTGAAATATGCCACTGGTATTTTAATAGGAATTGTGTTAAATCTATAGATTGCTTTGGGTAGTATGGATATTTTAATGATGTTAATTCTTCCAATTCATGGACACAGTATATTATTCCTTTTGTTTATATCTCCCTCTATTTCTTTTTCAGTCACTCTCTTTTCTTTCCAACAGGAGATGATTGTCTTATCTCTAATCCCCTTCAAAAAGGAGCAAATTTAGGCAAATTTATAATTCTGAACTTTGACAATTTGTTGAACAGTTTTCATCCCTGGATAGCTGAGGTCATTGGGTCTGCAAGGTTGGGTGTTGTATAGTGATACAACAGAGTCTAGCCCAGGGCCCTGAGTCTTTTGTATGTTGAAAATGATTTCAAAGTATCTAGAAATCATAGGACTACAGCCGGTTTGTAATACATGTCATAACTTCAGCCCATAGAAGTGTTTTTGCTAATGTATTTGAACATAAAATACCGGGACAGGTAAATTGTAATGGGATGTTGATACACTTTTAACAAATGCCACATTTCCTCAGAAGTGCAAATTCTGAATGTATTGGAACAAAAACACAATTTTTTATGGCAACAAACATACACATGTGTTTCTGGAGTATACATGTAATTGCAGGCATCATAGTCCAGGGGATTTAATATTCAGCTCTAATCTACAACTAAAGTAGACCCTGATGTAATAAGGGAAAATGTGTTAACCTTTGGTAATTATAATATAAAACTAGGAAGACAAAAAATTGTTAGTCTAACTTTTGTTTATTGACTAGAACATCTAACTGGTTTATGCATTACAAAATAATAATAAAAATGTGTCTTCCTATTGGGTCTTTGATCCATTTTAATTTATTTTTGATGCTGCATGCAGTTTCTGGATATCTTTTGTGGCTTGTAATAAAATAGCTGCAGTGCAATTTTGCATGTATGTCAAGCGACGCGTAACCTGCTATGAAAATTTAATACCAAGGTGCAAAAGCTGAATTCATAATGATTCCCAGCTACAGGGCTGTTTAAGACAGTTTAGAAATCAATGAATATGTAATATGAAGGTGATAAGACCTAAATAAAGCCCTATTTATCCACTATGAAAAAAAGTATTTATACACAGAATACTTAGCACAAGCAGAAAATGGACAGAATTTCCAATTATATGGTTTCATAAACAAATGTTAAACTGTGTGCTCTACATAGATACGAATGTAGGCAGTCCCTCTGCATTGTGCTTTAAATTTTGAAAATGTTTACAGAAGTGTTCCTCCCTTTTGGGATATAAATAAAATGAAATTTGTAGATGAAGCAGTAGATGTCCTCTGATTTCCAGTATTTCTTCTACACAATATGTCAGCCTAGATTTTATACTTGATATAGGACTGAATTTCTTTAATACCAGGTTAAACAGATATGTGCTTTATGAAGCCTGTGCCATTTATTTCACAGCAAGAGAGATCAATTAACAGCAATTGATGAGAATGAGAACATCTTTTTCTAGTTTATTTTATAATGTATAATATTATATAGGCCTCATCTTTTGAAATGCAACTATTCAAATTGATGTAATGCTACAATTACTGATGGATTAGCTATGTCATAATTCAAGTAAACATTTCAAGAGTTTGTTTACTGGTTATTGTGAAAATTGCTACACCATGGGCAGAGATGGATGGAGGAAAATAGGGCTTGATTGATGGGAATC
>NW_005363283.1:2405230-2447042 GCF_000412655.1 Myotis brandtii
TAGCCCACCCCTGCCCCAGGCCTTCATCACCCTATCATCAGTGACCATGGTTTATGCATATATGCATATAAGTTCTTTGGTCAATCTCTTCCCAACCTTCCCAAACCTCCCTTTCCTCTGAGGTTTGACTGTCTGTTCTGTGCTTCTATGTCTCAGGATCTATTTTGTTCATCAGTTTATTTTGTTCATTAAATTCCACATATGAGTTGGATCAGGTGATACTTATCTTTCTCTGACTGACTTATTTCACTTAGCATAATACTCTGCAAGTCCATCCATGCTCTTGCAAACGGTAAGAGTTCTTTTTTACAGGTGTGTAGTATTCCATTGTGTAAATGTATCACAGCATTTTTATCCACGCATATGTTGATTGGCACTTGGGCTGTTTCCAAATCTTAACTACTGTAAATTGCACTGCTATGAATATAGGGGTGCATATATTCTTACTGATTGGTGTTTCTCATTTTTTAGGATATATTCCTAGAAATGGGATCACAGGGTCAAATTGGAGTTTCATTTTTAATTTTTTGAAGAAACTCCATACTGTTTTTCACAGTGGCTGCAACAGTCTGCATTCCCACCAGCAGTGCACGAGGGTTCCTTTTTCCCCACATCCTCTCCACACTTGTCATTTGTTGATGTGTTTATGATAGCCATTCTGACAGGTGTTTGGGGATACCTCATTGTAATTTTGATTTGCATCTCACTGATGATTAGTGATTTTGATATTTTTTTCACATGTCTCCTGGCCTTCTGTTTGTCCACTTTGGAGAAGTGTCAAATTAGGTCATTTGCCCATTTCTTAATTGGATTGTCTGACTTTTGTTAAGTCATATGAGTTCTCTATATATTTTGGAAATTAACACCTTACCTAATGTATCATTGGCAAATATGTTCTACCATGAAGTGGACTCTCTTCATTTTGTTGATGTTGCTTTTGCTGTGCAAAAGCTTTTTATTTTGATGTAACACCATTTGTTTCTTCTACTTAGTTTCCTTTTCCCTAGGAGTTGTATCCTCAAACATATTGATAAGAGAGATACATGAGATTTTGCTGCCTATGATTTCTTCTAAGATTTTTATGGTTTCACTACTTTAAGTCTTTTATCCATGTTGAGTTTATTTGTGTGTATGGTGTAAGTTGATGGTTTAGTTCATTTTTTGCATGTACCTGCCCAATTTTCTCAACACCATTTATTGCAGAGACTATCCTTACTTCATTGTATGCTCTTGCCTCCTTTGTGAAATATTAATTGAGCATAATGGCTTGGGTCGATTTCTGGGGTCTCTGTTCTCTTCCATTGATCTATTTGCCTGTTCTTGTGCCAATATCAAGCTGCTTTGAGTACAGTGGCTTTGCAGTATAACTTGACATTTGGTATTGTGATTCCTTCGATTTTGTTCTTCTTTCTCAAGATTGTTGTGGCTATTCAGGGTCTTTTTGGTTCCATATAAATTTTTGGAGTGTTTGTTCTAGATCTGTGAAATATGCCATTGGTATTTTAATAGGGATTTCATTGAATCTATAGATTGCTTTGGGAAGTATGGACATTACATGATGCTGATTCTATCAATCCATGAACACGGTATACTCTTCCACTTTTTTATGTCTTCCTCTAACTCTTGTTTCAACGTCCTATAGTTTCCTGAGTATAGGTCTTTTACCTCCTTGGTTAAGTTTATTCCTAAGTATCTTAAAATTTTTGTTGCAATGGTAAATGGTATTGCTTTTTAAGTTTCTCTTTCTTAGAGTTCATAATTGGTATATAAATATACCATAAATTTCTGGGTGTTAATTTTTTATCACGCTACATTGTCAATTCATTTATTAAATATAGTAGTTTTTTTGGTGGAGTCTTTATGGTTTTCTATGTACAATATTATGTCATCTGTGAATTATGACAGTTTTACTTCCTCCTTTCCAATTTGGATGCCTCTTATTTCTTCTTGTCTGATTGCTGTGGCTAGGCCATCCAGTACTATGTTGAACAAGAGTGGTTAAAGTGGATATCCCTGTCTTTTTCCTATTCTTAGGGGGAAATGATTTTAGTTTTTGCCCATTGAGTATGATGTTGGCTGTAAGTTTCTCATATATGGCTTTTATTATGTTGAGGTATGATTCCTCTATTCCCACTTTGCCCTCTGGCTGCTGGGAGAGGCTAGCTAGCTCCTCTTAGGAAAAATGGCCATTTCAGTTTGGGGCCTATGACCAAATGCTGTTCAACCAAGTCTCCCCATAATGCTTCCCACCCCAGCCTCTCCCCAGGCATCTGGAATACATGTCTCCCTCTCTGCACCAAAGCCTTGGGTGAGTAGTTACAAATGAAAATTCCTGGGTTCTTGGTTTAGAGAGAGAGGAAAAAAAAGAAAAAAATGAAACTGCTGCTTTCTCTCAGACTTTTGGTGAAAGGGCTCCAGGCTCCACTGCAGACAGCAGCCATGCTACCTTTCAGGGCTGGATAATTAATACCGGTGCTGCAGGTCTAGGCTCTGCTGCTCGGGTCTGTGGAGCCCAGCCTGGGTTCCGGACCTCTATCTTCTGAAGGAACAGACCCTCCAGTAGCGGAGAATTCCCTCCTCCCTCTCAGCCCACTGGCCTGCCTCATCTGGAAGCTGGGTCAGATCCCCTTGAGACCTCACCCTTCCTACAGGTCTCTAGGTGTTTTCTTTCCTTCCTTGATAGAAGTCTCCTCCTCAGCTGGATCTCAGTTGGTAATTCCAGGTGAATGATCTCCAACTTAGTTGTATTTCCAGTCTGGCCTTGGGATGAGCTGCACAGTAGGTCCACATTTTACCTGGCATTCTCTCCCCTTGAAATCCTACCTTTTTGTAATGAGAAAAAATATACAGTGTTTCCCAAAAAAATGTATACACACTTTAACAGCTGATAGCTCAATTTTTAAATGAAATGTATTTTAATAAACACTACCTTTATAATTATTTATAATTATTCAAAGTGTGTTTATACATTTTGGGGGAGTACCTATATTTCTTTCTAAAGAAAGTTAGAATGCAAGCTATTTATCCAAATATTAATTTTTTTAAATTTTTTTATTGCTTAAAGTATTACAAAGGGTATTACATATGTGTCCTTTTTTTCCCCCCGCCCTTGACAATCCCCTGGCCTCCCCTAACCCCCAGTGTCTTATGTCCATTGGTTATGCTTATATGCATGCATACAAGTCCTTCGGTTGATCTCTTACCCCCTTCCCTCCTGCCCCCCAACCCTCCCCAGCCTTCCCGCTGCAGTTTGACAATCTGTTTGAGGCAGCTCTGCCTCTGTATCTATTATTGTTCAAAAGTTTATAATGGTCTCTATTATCCATGAATGTGTGAGATCATGTGGTATTTTTCCTTCATTGACTGGCTTATTTCACTTAGCATAATGCTCTCCAGTTCCATCCATGCTGTTGCAAATGGTAAGAGTTCCTTCTTTTTTACAGCAGCATAGTATTCCATCGTGTAGATGTACCACAGTTTTCTAATCCATTCATCTACTGATGGGCACTTAGGCTGTTTCCAGATCTTAGCTATGGTGAATTGTGCTGCTATGAACATATGGGTGCACATATCCTTTCTGATTGGTGTTTCTGGTTTCTTGGGATATATTCCTAGAAGTGGGATCACAGGGTCAAATGGGAGTTCCATTTCCAGTTTTTTGAGGAAACTCCATACTGTCTTCCATAGTGGCTGCACCAGTCTGCATTCCCACCAGCAGTGCACAAGTGTTCCTTTTTCTCCACATCCTCTCCAGCACTTGTCGTTTGTTGATTTGTTGATGATAGCCAGTCTGACAGGTGTGAGATGGTACCTCATTGTTGTTTTGATTTGCATCTCTCGGATGATTAGTGACTTTGAGCATGTTTTCATATGTCTCTTGGCTTTCTGAATGTCCTCTTTTGAAAGGTGTCTATTTAGATCCTTTGCCCATTTTTTGATTGGATTGTTTATCTTCTTTTTGTTAAGTTGTATGAGTTCCCTATAAATTTTGGAGATTAGGCCCTTATCAGATATGACGTTGGCAAATATGTTTTCCCACGCAGTGGGTTTTCTTGTTGTTTTGTTGATGGTTTCTTTTGCTGTGCAGAGCTTTTTATTTTGATGTAGTCCCATTTGTTCATTTTCTCTTTAGTTTCAAGTGCCCTAGGAGCTGTATCAGTGAAGAAATTGCTTCGGCATATGTCTGAGATTCGGCATATGTTCTTCTAGAATTTTTATAGTTTCTCGTTGTACATTTAAGTCCTTTATCCATTTTGAGTTTATTTTTGTGTATGGTGTAAGTTGGTGGTCTAGTTTCATTTTCTTGCATATATCTGTCCAATTTTCCCAACACCATTTATTGAAGAGACTATCTTGGCTCCATTGTATGTTCTTGCCTCCTTTGTCAAATATTAATTGAGCATATTGGTTCGGGCCGATTTCTGGGCTCTCTATTCTATTCCATTGATCTATATGTCTGTTCTTGTGCCAGTACCAGGCAGTTTTGAGAACAGTGGCTTTGTAATACAGCTTGATATCTGGTATTGTGATCCCACCTACTTTGTTCTTTCTCAGGATTGCTGCAGCTATTCGGGGTCTTTTTTTTTTATTCCAGATGAATTTTTGGAGAGTTCGTTCTAGATCTGTGAAGTATGCCGTTGGTATTTTAATGGGAAGTGTGTTGAATTTATAGATTGCTTTGGGTAGTATGGACATTTTAATGATGTTGATTCTACCAATCCAAGAACAGGGTATGTTCTTCCATCTGTTTATGTCTTCCTGTATCTCTTTTTTCAACGTCCTGTAGTTTTCTGAGTAGAGGTCTTTTACCTCTTTAGTTAAGAAAAATATTTATGCACAAAATAATTAGCACAAGCAGAAAATGGACAAAATTTCCAATTGTATGGTTTGCATAAACAAATGTGAAACTGTGCTCTACATAGATGCTAATGTAGACAGTGTGTGTGCACACATGAATATGTGAACTTCCATACATGTGCATGTATGTGTGTGCACAGCACACACACATATATACACTCAATATGCATTGTTTTATGACACCCCTGCCAGTCAGATTCCAGACACATTTATATTATTGGGCTTAGAATAAGCTGCTACAATAATGCCTAATAGTATGCACAGAGCTAAATGAAAATATAGGGATGGGATTTGAAAAAGGCATCTATAATGCCATCTGGGTGGTGCTGATACTTGGAAGAGATTGCAATGCACCTATCTAGAGGCCAACTGTTATCATAACAAAGTCCAATTGATAGGGGAAGGCATGACTCTTGGTAGAAAATTAACTCTCACACTGGGTATGTGTTTAGGTCTTTTGGGGGGTAAAATCAGTTTCTAAAACTTTAGCGTAATGAAAGCCACCAGTTAGATAAGCTGCCAGAATATACACTACAGTTGGAATAGTGTATCTTTGCCTTTGATTTTTCACTTGCCATATGTTTCCTTTGGAAAGCAATATACTCACCAAGAGTAATTAAATATCAGACAGTAATTCAAGGAAGAACAAAATAAAGACTAAGTATATCCAATATAGTATCATGATTTTAATATCAAATTTATTTATCTTAGTCTTAGTCATTATATTTTCTGCCAATGCTTACACACACAGTAATTTATTCATTTCACCTGAAGGTTACATATTGCTTTCTAAATGAGATGTGAAGTCAGATGCTCTTAACCTTATTTAACAAATGGGGAAACTGTCACAGTAAGTGATGTGATCCTCAAAAAACTGGTGACATATTTGGGTTTTGGAGACTAGGTGAGATGGAGATTTGGCTATTAGCTGGGTCTTTTCATCAACATAGACAGCCAAACTTGATAATTCAGACACAACATAATCTACCT
The DNA here is from genome assembly GCF_000412655.1 of Myotis brandtii. Lineage (NCBI taxonomy): Eukaryota > Metazoa > Chordata > Mammalia > Chiroptera > Vespertilionidae > Myotis > Myotis brandtii. The sequence continues at coordinate 2,411,078 of NW_005363283.1, forward strand.
TGGCCACTTATATTGAACAGATGAACTGAACTTCTGCCAAATCTCTACCTCCTGATGCTCTGTTCAAACTAGCCTTCTGTGCTGCAGGGCCAGGTGAACAGGCTGGCTCCCAGGGTAGGCTCTCATTCTACGTAGCTTAATTAAATGTATCAGGGACCCAAAGTGATGGAGTTACCCAAGGGAGTATTTGAGCCCCAGATTGATCCAAAGAGGGATGTGCTGTTGAAGTGGGGAAGTGACATTCTTACTGTCCACCATGTTCCTAAACAAGCCTCAGTCTTGGCATTTAAGTTTCTTCAGCCTCCACTAACTTCCCTCCCCTGATACATTTTTTTCCCCCAATAAGCTATTCTGACCTTGGACTTTACTGATGCTTTCAAGAAGCAGCTCATGAGGGATGTTTTGGAATATAACTGCAGAAAAGTATTAAATTTTTGTTGTTGTTTAGAAAGAACATCTGTGGACTCAATTATTTTTTAAAATTCTAATTTACTATTGTGCAAACAACAGTCCAAATTATATTATCTGTATTAGCCCTACTTTGTTGCTGTACTTCTGAGGATTAAATTGGCAAACAAATGTCCTTTGAAAATGCTCTCTGTGCTTGGAAATCTTGCTAGCTTTTAGAGATTGTAAAGCTCAAAATTAATTAGAATTTACTTAAATTTTAGTTTTTCATTTAGGGTCTTTGTCCTTTGTATTCTGGGAAATCTTTCTTTTGTAGGTACAATGATAAACAGGAAGTGTGTGTGTGTGTGTATTTTGTGCCCATGTGCACATGTGCCTATGCCATTATGGTAAATTTCTTTGGTGGATTCCACTCAGCTGTGCAAAAATGTGTAATGCTAGCAGGAGCAATTATATCATGTCCATAATGTTAAAATAGACCTCCTAGGTTTAGTAAAAAGGTGGCATTTGAATGGACATACAAAATTGTGTTCTAAGTGCTGTGCTAGTAGGCATTTTGATGAGCATGAGCTTACATGTAGAAAATGTTTGGCCGGTCTGAATGTCTAGTCAAACACTGGCCAGTTTTAATATTTTATATACTCTTCTTTTCATGACACTTTAAAAAGTGTATAGGACCCTCTATCTGTTCTGATATTTATTCATTCATGGATAAGAAAAATGTGTGTATTGGTCTATTATTTATTTCCATGTTAAATAAAACAATTAAAGGTAATTCATAAAAAGTCCAAATGATGGAAGCTAATCCAAAGAAACTCTTCCCTTAAAATAGAACACATTGATCATTTGCAACAGTATTTATGATTTTGGATTTCTAAAAATAGTAAAAATATTTTGAATTTACTTGAATACTAACACAGAAGAGTACTATTTTCCTGATGAGGTTTTCTAGATTCATTGCTTAAGAATGTAGTTTTCAGTGCATTTTATGGAAAAGCCTTGTGGCACACTCATGTACTCATTTTTAACCCTGAAGAATAATTCACTTAGCAATGAAATTGATTTTATTTATGGCGGTGTGTTTGTACATCAGTCTGTGACTTACTGTGAAGTTTGCCTTCTTTGCTATGACCAACCCATGAAATTTATCATTTGTCTTTCTGTTTTACATAAAACTCCATTTATAATCATCAAACCAATTCACAAGTGGAAAGTGTTAGAATAAAATTTTCAACATGGAAGCATTTTTATTGTATCTGGTGTGCAATGAAAAGGTAAATTATGAGAGTGAACCATGTATGGATATTTTGAAATGTATATTTTTAGTTTCCATTTGATCTTAAGTGTGTCATCATTGTAAATTCATTTGGCATTACTGGAAAAGTACTTAGTGTAATTGATTCATCTACTATCCATGTGAACGTCATATGTTCTTTTATACAAGTTCTACTATAATTTGATTTCAATTCCACTTTAATATGGACTTCGTTAGTGGACTCTATCATAACTATAGTTCATTTTTTAAATCCAAACCTCCTAACTATTTTTTTTATACTTAAAGCTGTTGAACATATGGCTTGGAATTAGGAAATTTTACATGATCTGTGTCAGAATATTGAGTAATAGCAGCTCCATTACAATGCTGTACATTGTTGATAATTCGGCACAATATGATGTAAATGTAAATGATGTTGAAGAAATATTTATGATAGAGGGTGAAGAAACAGCATTTCCCAGCAAGTTTTTCTGTAATTGATTTTTTTTCTGTTCAATTTTGTCAAGCCAACCTCTTAATTTGTTCCCCCCTCCTTCTTATAGTAATGCTCCTATCTGTCCCTTCAGTGCTTCTGTAGGGTTACAGGTGGTTCATTTCACCTGTTGAAGAAATATTTACCACTGTAAATATTTAAATCCTTCCTGATATCTCATCTGGAGATCCCTCAAATTCCTCAAAACCAGGCTCATTTGTAATTCCCTTGCAGAGGATTCTTGTGAGTCACTTCAATATTTAATGAAACCTAACCTGTACAATTAATGAGTAATCTTCCCAGGGCATTTTAAACAAAAGTGGCTTCATATCCAATTATAGTACACAGGGGAGATAATTTGCATAAAAGCTTTCGGATTGTTGAGCAACAATAGCATAAGGTCATGATTTTAGCTTGTTTGTAGAGGTACAGTGAACTATTTGCCCAAGATTTGATCTCATGTAAACAAGCCCCTCTAGCCTCACTTAGAAAGGCCAGCAAACTCACTGAAGCTCTTTGCGTGTTAGGCTTAGGATGAAAAGTGAGGCTGAAAGCTGCCAGTATCTATAATTATAAAAGTGTAATATGCTAATTAAACTGGACATCCTTCTGGACGACCTTCTGAACAAAGCTGGGGCTGCGAGAGAAGCCCGGGTCCCGGGTGCCTGCTGGCAGCTGGAGGGAAGCCTGGGTCCCGGGTGCCAGAGGGAAGGCGGTGCCGGCAGCCAAGGGAAGGAAGGCCTACTCTTGCATGAATTTTGTGCATCGGGCCTCTAGTTTATATATAGTATTTGATATGGTTTTTTATTTTACAGTAAAACCAGTCAGTGGGAGACTGAGACTTTGAGAGACGAGAACAATCACAAGTACCTATAAAGTATTTATTTTTAATATATTTTTATTGATTTCAGAGAGAGGAAAGGAGTGGGGAGAGAGAGAGATAGAAACATCAATGATGAGAGAGAATCATTGATCCGCTACCTCCTGCACTCCCTACACTGGGGATCGGGCTCACAACCTGGATATGTGCCCTGTCTGGGAATTGAATCATGACCTCCTGGTTCATATCTCTATGCTCAACCACTGAGCAACACTGGCTGGGCTAAAAGTATTTATTTAATCAAGGTGTAGTATCAAGGTATTTAGACTTCTCTGTCCTACTGTCAGCATTTCTTGTTGCCTTTAACAGTGTGCTATTTTTCTACCCTCATATCTACTGCAATTTCCTTGTTCAGAAGCAAATTACTTACCAAAGTTCATGTCACAAGACCATGAAGACAAAGTTATGCCAAGCCCTGACCAGGATATTTCAAATTGCAACTTTTTTTGGCGCTCAGTCATCATTAAACATGAACTACTCCCATTCTTAAACAGAGAACATCTGTCATATCAAATGGGTTCTTTAAAATGATATATATTTCTCCCATATTGTGCCTGGACACATATACCTGGGAAAATGATTCCCATGACTTGTATGCAGCCCCCAAGGTACATTCAACTTGTAAAGTAAAACAGTAGATTTATTCTAGATGGATCATGGTATTTGAAATTTAGTTCTGTTGCATAGCTGTTTGAGGGTAAATCCCTTGCTTAGAAATTACTGATCTAGTGGGACAGGTAGCATGTCAATGTTGACTCTAAGCTAATTGAATTTAATAAGGTATTCTGGATGGTTCACAGCCTTCTTGCACCCTCCCCTACCACCTATGCTGATAATGCTCAATTCATGTCTACAGTCCACACTCAAATTTCCAACTTATATTTATACTTAAATGCTTTCCACATACAAAAATCACAACTGTTTTAGACTTAAGCATTACACTTATAAAATGAGCTGTAATAATGGAACCTTATATAAGTCAGAAAGATAGAGCTCCATCTTCTTTTTTTAGTTTTGTCTGCTGGAACACCATGAACCCAGGCTCAAATTCTAACATACAATCATTTAATGCTTTTTCAATTTATCACAGTGGCTTCACCCACAGCCACACTCCTTTCCATTCTTCTGCTCAGACCCTCCTCACCTCCTGCCTGGATGCTGCAACAGCATCTCTAACAGGTGGTCCTGCTAGCAATTTCTACTTTCTCTCCTAAAACATTTTTCATGTTCTTTGATTGAATTTTTAAAAACACATTAAGCAAAAAACATAATAGTGTATGTAGTAGTGTACCATTTATTTAAAAAAGCATATATGCATGTACATACAGGTAGGTGTGTATTTAATTATTTACATATTTGTGTGTGTAAACAATATCTCTGAAGGTTACAAGAAGCTGGTGACAGTAATTGTATCTGGAGAGTATAAAGGGGGGGCTGAGGAATAGAGTGGGTGAAGAATTTCTTATATTGTAAACTATTTTGTTCCTTTTGAACATTTTTGTCATGTATATATTACATATTCCAAAAATTAAATAAAATAATACAAATAAATATTCACACAAAACAATTTTACTTCTAGATAAGTTGGCTGCAGAAGCCCTCATACATATTCAAAAGGGGGCAAAATGCAATATTGCTTATGAGGGTAAAAACTAGAAACAACCAAAATCTTCATGAATAGAGGAATAAGTATGTAAAATATGGAGTAGCTTCTAGCAGTTAGAGAGAATATGATGATAGATAGATCTATCATAGAATAAAGTTCAAGGAAATGAATTAAATTGATTTATCTATATATCAACATGGAATGACAAAAGCATGTTGAGTAGAAAAAACATAATATAGAATATGTTTAGTATACAATTTAGCTAGAATTATATATATAAATTATCCTATATAATAAAAACCTAATATGCAAATTGACCAAATGGCAGGAACAACCAGTGGAACAACTGGTCGCTATGACATGCACTGACCACCAGGGGGCAGACGCTCAATGCAGAAGCTGCCCCCAGCCCGCAGGCCCCAGGCCAGCCAAGATGGGTGCCAGCAGGGGCCCCCTGATCGCCCTGCCGGTCACCCCACACATCGGCCCTGATCACCGGCCAGGCCTAGGGACCCTACCTGTGCACAGATTTTGTGCACTGGGCCTCTAGTGTGTGTGTGTGTGTGTGTGTGTGTGTGTGTGTGTGTATATAATTGGCTGCCTTCTGCACGCCCCCTACTGGGGATAGAGCCCACAACCCTGGCATATGTCCTGATCAGGAATGAAACAGAGGCCTCCTACTTCATAGGTCAATGCTCAACCACTGAACCATGCCAGCCAGGCTTAGCTAGATTTTTTTTTTAACACACCAAGTCAAAGTATAAAAATAGGCTAGAAGGATACCAGACTCACAGTGTAGTTTTCCTGTGTGTGTGTTTGGAGGGGGTTTGTAATATTTTATTTCTCAAAAACAAGTACAATAAAAGATAGGAAGTGAATATGACAAAATGTTAAAAGTTTTCATTCTGGGTAATAGGAATATAGGCATTTGTTGTGTCATTTTTGTGATTGTCTTTATTTTAAACAGTTCTAGAAATGTAAATAAATGTAAAATAAATTATCCAGCCATGGTTCTCCAGATAAATATTTTTACTTTCTTTATAAAGGCAAGTAAATTCTAAACAATTAATTTTGACATTATCAATACATGTTCCTTAAAAAATAAAAATAAATATTTGTCATTATTTATTTGCTCAAAAAACTAGATGCCACGGTGTTTCCTGCAGAATGAAGCCTGAACTCTCCCAAACTCAGCCATTAGCCCATCTCCTATTATTCCTCCATAGTTCTATTCATCCCATAAGCCTTGTGCTCCAGTCTACAATGTTCTTGTTTGCACCAAATCCTTTTTCATCTCTATGCCATGGCGTGGACTTGCTTTGCTAGGAATAATCTTTCTATAAAAACCCTATTCACTCTTTAAAGTAATCTACAAATGTTTCTCCATCTTCTGGGACATTTTTAGTGCTTGTACACCTCTAAGCAGAATTTATGATCCATTCCTCTTTGGACCTTTGAATATTTTAATCATAACATATATCACACTTTAATTTTTATTATAGCAGCTCTACATTTCCTTCTAGAGTGTGTGTCCTCTGAGTAGATCATTAGTTGTATGCATCATGGTATTCCCAGTTTCTAACATAGTATTGTTCACAGAGTAGATGCTTCATAAATGTTTACAAGTTAAATCTACTAGAAACAAAATAACTAGAAGAAGGTCAAGGTGCAACATGCATGACTTAATGACAGGCAGCATGTTGCTTAGTGGTTTTCATGGGATATCATGTTTTGTTGTGATCAGAACAGCAAACAGACTGTTAGTCAGTGAGGAGGAAGTGTGATGTCTTGCAAAAGGACAGTGATCATTGCAATTGACTCTACTTTTAAGATGATGACACTAGAGTTTCACTGGGGACTGGGCAGAGCAGTTAAAAGGAACTTAAACTGAAATAAGTTAGGAAGATGGGGAGAAAAAGACTCCAAGTTTTATTATATGAAACAGAGTCAGCGAACATAGGAGAAAAGAAGAGCTTTCATCATATATCTGACCGTCTATCGAATGGAAAGACAGAGGAATTAAGATTGTTCTATATGGCTCTAAGGGATGGAATTTGGATCATTGTACAAAAGCGTCAGGGAGATCAATCTTGGCTGAGTGTTCAATAATGTATGCCTCATTCTAAGGCAGAGGAAGTAAGAGTTCCCTGTCACAGAATGTATGTGAAGGGAAGCTAGAGAGCTCCTTGATAAGAGGAGGCTGCATAGGGGAGTCAAGTATCACATGAGGATTTCAAGCAGATGACCACAATTAAAAGGTACTTCCAACCCTGCAATCCTATAGTTCTAGACATTTGGGACAGGCTGTGCTTATCATCTCATTTAATATTTATGGATTCAAGTTGTTGATGTATATTTTAATCCTGTATCGAGCAACTAGGTTTCTCAAACCCCTTAATTGGTTCCTTTGGTTTCTTTATCTAGCTTCTGATGTCACTTAATTTCAGTGTAAGGAGCACCTGTGCCCTCCAGTTAATTCTGAAAACTTTTTTTTATTAGATCCTTGCACTACAGTGGCAATTTCAGAGATGAGTGCTTCTAGTGGCCATCCTAAGTGTAGTTATTCCTAGGACGTCCCTTTGGACACTGTCCATCCAACAAGGAAACAAGTACTTAAACTTGGCATAGGAAGCAGTAGAATTGTAGGCAAGAAGGAAATGATAAGGTAGAATATCTGCCCTCAAGGAGCTGACAGACTACTGAGAGAAGCAACTTGGCTCTAAAAGCAGACATATGAAAGAATGTTATCTATCCTAAAATAAGAATCTTAGGTTTATGTTTAAATCAGATGACACATTTGTAGACAATTACTATTTAAATTGGCTGATGATTTTTCCCTACTACACTCATAAGTGAGTTTCATTCATCCACAGTGAAAATGAAATAGAAACATAGAAAGCCATATTCATTTTGGATACTGTCCATCCAATAAGGAAATAAGTGCTTAACCTTGGCATGTGAAGCAGCACAAAAGGAGCTGTTTATGGTTTCTGTAAAGGTTTCCCACTATTGAATTCACCAGCGTTAGAATAAAAGATACATATCATGGTAAGCTCAGATATTTAAAACTTGGAGAAAATCTACATGTCATAATTCATTAATGTCACACACAAGATGAGAACTTCCATTACAGTAATGCCTGTACTTTAACTCATTTGTTCTAGATATGTATAAATATTTCTATACTTCATTTTCCAGACCAAATATGTCCAAGTTAGGACCATGGGTTGTATTGATGTCATATCTAGCTTGGAACCCAATGCTACTCTTTTTATTTTTTTTTAATATATTTTATTGATTTTTTTTTTACAATGAGGAAAAGAGGGGTATAGAGAGTTAGAAACATTGATGAGATCAGCTGCCTCCTGCACACCCCCTACTGGGGATGTGCCCGCAACAAAGGTACATGCCCTTGACCGGAATCGAACCTGGGACCCTTGAGTCTGAAGGCCGACACTCTATCCACTGAGCCAAACCGGTCAGGGCATTGCTACTCTTTTTTAATTCACAGAAAGAATAAAATGGAGAGCTTATTTAAAAAGAATATGACTTTCTGTGTTTCCATTTCATCTTCACTGTGGATGAATGAAACTCACTTATGAGTGTAGTGGGGAAAATTCATCATCCAATTTAAACAGCAACTGTCCACAATTGTGTCATCTGCTTTATGCATAAACCTAAAATTCTTATTTTAGGATAGATAACATTCTTTCATCTGTCTGGCTTGAGAGCCAAGCAGCCTCTTTCAGTAGTCTGGCAGCTCCTTAAGGGCAGAGATTATGTCTTGTCTTTCCTTGCGTCCACAGAACCTATGAGAACCACTTATACCCACAGTAATGACTTTGGACTTGTTTGCTGAAGTGTATTGTTGTAATTTAATTTGGAAAGTTTTTTATCTGTTCTAGCTTTTAATTCAGTTTTAGTTTCCTAACAATAGGTCTCATTTGCAAATTAGAAGAACCTAGGATGTTAGAAGAATATCAAAATGTAATATGAATATATAGAGATACAATCTAATTCTTATTTCTAGGGATAATATGAAAATGACCTCTGACATTCCTCTCAGTACATCACGTTGAGGGTTTGAAATGGCTGTGATTGCTGTATTTGTACAAAGAGATCTTTTATTAAAGTTTTTTATCTATTCATTGTAGACACTAGAATCTATGTTGTAATCATTAACATATTAATCTGTTTAGTTTCTAAAGTAGAATCTCTTTTACACTTTTGTGTTTGTCACATAATCAGTGATATTTATCACTTTATAAAACATATACCATTATAGAAATTAAAATAATAATTTTTTTTCTTTTTGTTCATTTGAAGTAGGGAAGGGAAGTTACATTGATTATCTAGTATGTACCAAAAAGTTTTTGTATGCATAATTTTATTTAATTTTTGTGATTATTTAAAGCAGTTTCTATCATTATTCAGTTTTATTAATGTCAAAACTAAGGCTGCAAAGGATTTAAGTATCTGGCCCAAAGTCACAGAATAAAGTAGTTGAACCCAAATCTGTCTAGTTTCAAACCAATGTTTCTTTATACTATAATATATCCATTCAATCAGACTTATGGCCTATGGCATGGTGTTTTATACTAGCGTTTTAGTCTTAACCCAATGTCATCATTAGAACTTTGCAATACCTGTTATTACTTTCAATAATATGTAAAATATAAATAGATTCAGAAAATATAGTTTCTCAAATTTTAATGGTGGTAGTATCAGGGGTCAAGGATTTTAAATAATTAAAATCTAAAATAAACAAACTCCTAAAATATAAAAGGCAAATCATGTTGTAAGAATTACTGTACTGCCCTCTAAATCTTTTAAGTTCTGTTAACTTATATTTGTTGGCTGATTATTGTTACCATTCATGTATTTCAATTATTTTGATAATGTAGGCCCACTCATGTGTTCCAAAATGCTTTGGTAATTAGAGCTTTTAAAAATATTCAGGATATTATAGATGAATTTAACTAAACTTGCATGGATTAAAAGCTGAGCTGTGTATTTTAACCAACACAAAGAGATATTTACCACATCTTCTAAAGTTTTGCCATGGGAGAAAAATGAGTTAAATTAAACATTTAAGTTGTCCAATATCAATCTAAGAGAGACAACTCACATGTGCCATTGTAGTCTAAGTGAAAAAAAGTAAGATTTACAAGTAATAACTTTCTTCTTACATTCTTTGATCGACTGAACTCAGTTGGAAACTCAGAAGCAATACAAAAACTTCAGCAGGTTAGCTCTTTGCCTTTCTTCTAATCTAAATGAAAATATTGTAGCTACTTTGGTTTGGAAGGGAAGTCTAGAAATAGGGTAATGTGATGCAAAATGGACTACTTCATACCAAGATTTCATGAGTCAATATTTACAGTTAAATTTTAGGCTAATCAAATTTTGGATTAAGTTAGCTGCCTTAGCCAAATGTGCTGGGATCATTTTAGTACCTCCCTGACCACTTGACTGTGAAAAGATATGTTGAAAATGAGTACTATGACTATCTTGAAAACATGTCTTCCATATATCCTCGGCACCTAGAACAGTGGCTGGCAATCAGTAAATGATAGGTACTCAATAAATGTCTATTCTTTTATTTATTTATATTTTTAATCCTCACTTGAGGATATATTTTTATTGATTTTTGAGAGAGGGGAAGGGGAATATAGAAAGAAACATTGATGTGAGAAACATTGATTGGTTGACTCCCGTATGTGCCCCGACTGGGAATCAAACCACAGTCTTTTCGTGTATGGGACAATGCTCCAACTAACTGAGCCACCCAGCCAGAGAAAATGCCTTTGAATGTTTGAATTTGTGTCTTTAATGTGAGCGCCCGCCTAGGGAAAAACACAATATATTATGTACCTCATCTGAAAAAATTATAATTGTACCTATTTCATAGAATTGGTGTAATGCTAAAGTTATATAATCATGTAAAGTCACTTGGATAGTATGTAGCATATTACAATTAATCAATAAGTGAGTATAAATTAGAGTACAGTAATGTGTTTGTTTTTTTTTACAATGACTGCTGTTGGAACTAAGTGTGACATACACACAAGGGTAGTGATGCATAGTAGAAAGGGAAACATACTAATAGCCAAGAGCACTGGATTTTGATACTCATTCCACAGTTTGTATGTTCTTTGACCTCAGGAAGTCATTGTTAACTTTCTAACTAGCTTAAATGGTCTCACCTGGAAAATGGGAATTATAATTCTTGAACTGCTTGAAGGCAAGGCTTGTTTTTGTTTTTTAATTCTCATCAGAGGACATGTTCATTAATTTTGTGAGAGACAGAGAGAGACAGAGAGAGATTGATTGGTTGCTTCCCATACATTCCCCCCACTGGGGATTGAACCCACAAACCGGCAACATTGGTATTTTCTCTGACATGGAATCAAACCCGTGACCTTTAGGTGTACCTGACGACACTCCAAACAACTGAGCTACATAGGCCAGGGAAAAGACAAGGTTTTAAGGCAAACCCTCTCTAGAGGGCTTTTCTAAGATTTTTAAATGCCACGAGTCAATGATAAGCTTAATATAAGTTGTGGAGCCTGATATGAGAACAAATTTATGATCCATAAACACTTAATCTAAAAATTTTCATTGTGTTGATTGGAGACTCTAGAACAGTCATAGAGTATTTGAATTGGAAGGTTTCCTCACATAAAAAATTTGGATATGGAGTGCCAGTTGAATAAATTCCCTAAAGCCAATCACAATTTCTAAGGGGAAGATTCAAATTTAGGCATGTAACTGGTGATGAGCTTGATCAAGTTTTTTTAAAAATATATTTTATTGATTTTTTTCCAGAGAGGAGGGGAGAGGGATAGAGAGTTAGAAACATCAATGAGAGAGAAACATCATCGATCAGCTACCTCCTGCACACTCCCTAATGGGGATGTGCCTGCAACCAAGGTACATGCCCTTGACCGGAATCGAACCTGGGACCCTTCAGTCCACAGGCTGATGCTCTATCCACTGAGCCAAACCAGTTAGGGCGATCAAGTTATTTTTATTTCAGCAGTGACTTAGATGAAAAAATGGCACAACAGAACTGAAGACAAATAAGACTCTTAAAACATATCCAGTGATAAAATAGATCTCTTTGAAAATGGATGATTCCCTGTACTCTTCCTCTCTGCCTCCCTCAATAGCAGTTTTCATCCATCATATAGGCAATATAGATCTGAGAGCCACATTTATAATTTTTCTAGAGTTCTGTTATATCTTTCTGCTTAGAAAAATAGAAACATTTAATTCTTATGATTTTATATGTAACATAAAATTTAATTTTTAATAGTTTTATTTATTTTAGAGAGAGAGGAAGGGAGAGGGATAGAAACACCCATGAGAGAGAAACATTGATTGGCTGCCTCCTGTACAACCCCTACTGGGGATCGAGCCCACAACCTGGGCATGTGCCCCAACCAGGAATCTAATTGGTGACCTCTTGGTTCATGAGTCGATGCTCAACCACAGAGCCACACTGGCCAGGCAATTTTTTTTATTGTGGTAGAATATGTATAGCATCATATTTACCATTTTAACCATTTTTTGATGTAGAGTTACATAGCATTAAGTATATTTGCAATGTTGTAAAACCAATAGCACTATCTATTTTCAAAAATTGTATTATCCAAAACATAAATGCTAAAATATAGCATTTTGGAAAATAAGATAATGTCTTGATATTTGGAAAAGTATGTTGGGATAGTTCATTACCTCTACATAAATCATTTGCCAGTGGATTTTATTTTATGGTTTTTTTTCCTGCTAAATTCTATTTAAATAATTGGTTTTATCTTCTAAGTATATGCCATATTCTTCAGAGGCAATTCCCAAATTTTTGCATCTGTGAAATCTTAACAGTTCTATAAGATGGGATGAGGTACTGGTTTTAGTTCAATTAGCTGGGTGATTTATAATTATTATCTGTCTCAAAAATAATGAGAGTGCTTTTTCAATCTGAATGTTGTTTTTATATGTTATTTAATTATTTAGAAACCTCATTTTTCAGTAACAGATTACACCTGAAAGTTACTAGCATTAACGTGTATTTAAATGTGTCAACCATACTCAGCCATAGTCATTGAGAAGATTAATACACCCAATTTAGATAGCAAAGTCAAGAGCAAATGAGTAAACAAGGAATGAAGACTTTGGTGCCATGTAGAATAGTTTTTCCTTGTTTGAATATATCATAATTTTAAAAAGTTTTCTAAGCAAGAATAAAATCTTCAATCCAATTTGGCTCTGAGAAAAAAATCCATAAAATGGATAAAATGCCATTTCCTTACCCAATGATTCATCATGTATTTCTAATGGCTGATAAAACATTGTTAAAAGTCTTTTCTATAGCATTATTTGAAAATCTACATTATTATGTATGACAGACCATGCCAAAATAATTGTATGTTGGACTACTCTGGTTTAAGGGGAATCACATCTGATGTTACTAATTTTTACATTATTTCACCCATAAAAATTCTTATAGCAGCAAAAGTTTTATTGCACTGCATTTCAGTCTATAATTTATTCATGGAATAAATGTTTCATATAATGAATTTTCAAGTAAATGTATTCTGAAATTCATGCATAACCACAGCTGCTGTAAAATCATAAAAATTTGTTTAAAATTGAGCCATCTCTTCATTCCTCTCAGAAAGTGTAGTGGGGAACCTGGAAGATTTTATGCTAATAAAGACAATATTGTTCAGCTTTCATTTTACCCAATATATCCCTTTTATTGAGTTCAAGCTATTATCATAATTAATAACTTTAAATGGAAGCACTTCATCAATTGTATTGAGCCACTACTACTGCTAAAAGGGTAGCATGTGTTAGACCCATTTTATGCCATTGAACACATGCCTCTTGCTAGAGAAATGCTTTTAATATTGCCTTTTGAATGTTTTGTGTGGTACTGGTTCAAGAGCTCTCTGTCATTTGGTTTGGTACCTGCCCTTCTCCTCTCATTCCCTCACTGCCCCATCTACATTGAGCTAGACTCTATGGGCATCTACTTACTGTGATTCACATACAATACACAAACATGAATTAAAGTAATAATTGCAAGTACTCAGTCACACCTTCCTCCATCCTCACCTGGGATAATGGGCTCAGATTACTTCACCAGGGATTTTATTCCAGTATTTTTTCAACTTGAAGATGTAAGAGGTAATCATATTATTTGGAAAAATAGAATCTATGTTTATCATTAAGATCAGGAATATTTGTGATGTGGGAATGTTGCTGCATGCTAAATTCATGGAATTATATTTAAATATTAAATTCACAAAACTCTGCTTGTGAAGGCATAACATTAGATTGAACTTGAAAAGTTTTTTTTTTATTTATTGATTAAGTTATTACATATGTGTCCTTATCTCCACGTTACCCCCATCCCCCCACTCATGCCCTCACCCCCCCCCCGTTGTCCGTGTCCATTGGTAAACTTGAAAAGTTTTTAAGTAGAATTTCATATTTTTAAAAATCTTAAGTTCACTCTCCTCAAAACAATAAAAGACAAGGACAATGCAAGTCTTAAAAAAAGTCTCACAGTACCTGTTCCTCTGTCTAGACAGCTTCTTTGTCTTGGAATCCCTCCCTGAAAGATCAACAATGGTCAGAATGAAATGGGTGTTCCCCTCCTCAATTAAAAAAATAAAAGGAAGATTGACGATTAAGTATAGATCTTTATGAGTATATTTAGAAATTCAATGTATAATTATTGTTCTCTTTTGAAGAGAGGGATTTTTATGCATTCATATCCATCCATTCAACAATATGTATTGTGTGCCTACTATGTGCCAGTCACTTTTCTAGTGACTAGGCACTAGAGTTATAATAATGAATAAAACAAGCCTAGTCCCTGACCTCATTAACCTTATGTTTCATGGAGTAGAGGAGATGAGAAACAGAAAATAAACAAAATAAGTATAGAATATGCAGGATGGTGATAAGTGCAATGGAAACGGTAACGCAGGGAAGTGCTTGTAGCCTGGCTCAGGGGCTCAATATTTAAAAGAGCAGTTAGGAGAAGCCTCAATCAGAAAACATTTGAGCAGACACTAGGGAGAGGTGAGGAAACAAGCAATAGGACTCTGGTGAAAGAGCCTTCCATATAAGGGGGATAGCAAGTGCAAAAGTATATCTGAAAATACCCCTGAAACTAATATAAAATAATATTAAATATGAACTGTAATTGAAAAATAAAATTTAAAAATTATGTCTGAAAATATGAAGCAGGCCACTGAGGCTGGAGCAGAGCATGTGAGTGAGGGAGTGGGAGTGGAGGCAGGAGATGAAGCAGGGAGGTGTAGGTTAGGTTTGGGATAGGTAGATAGAAGGTCATGGAGCATCTTGTTGGTCAATTATAAGGGCCCTGGATTTTATTCTAAGTGACCTGGAGGTTTTTGAGCAGTGTGATCTAGGCACCCTTGTGTGGCATTTTGGTGAATAAAGAAATGCATAAAATTTAGTCCTTTCCCTTGAAATTACAATGTAAACTTTGGTAAGAGGATTTTATAAACCCATATGTCCTAGAGGTATCATCTTCATTGGTACAAAGATACACAGTTTGCTCTGATCTTAAATAATTAGCAATAGATTTTACAGGAAATGTCTCGAGTATAGAATTTCCACTGTTTCCTATTCTACCCAACATGCAAAACTTCTGACAATAAATTACATTCTAAAACCACTAGCAGTCAGTCTAATTATAGGCATATAAACAATCAAATCTATCCACTGGCAGCAATAAACTTGAAAAGGCATCCCAGTTATTGACTCTGAGTCCAAAAATCAATTGGAGGTAGTCAATCCTCAAATAAAAGAGGCTGAGAAGAATGCAGGAAAGGACTGAAAAATTAGCCTCTTCAGAAATGCAGGTAGAGGACATTAGCCATCTTAAGTGGGGCATAATTCCTAGTAGCTGTCTTATTGCAGCCTTATTTAGGTAAATGAGTTAATCTGAGTATGTTCAAAAGTTCTTTTATAATGGCTTGTTCAGAGTGTGAAATGCAAAGAAGTGAATCTTTGGATGGCCAGATGCATGGAAGCATGCTTTAAATGACTGCAATGCAATTGATATATGCTGCCATCAGTTGTGACACAGGTAATAGTGGAGCTAAAACAATTTCAAGTGGGTCAAGACATCCCTAGAGTACTTGCTGCAATGATATAAAAATCTCCCAGCAATGTGTCTTAAGTCCTGTAAATCATGTTAGACTTAATGAAACCTTCTGCAAGAGCATTCCATTTCTATGATGCATTTAACTGCAGTTATTGACATGTTGTTTCTGGATTGGAGAAATATGTAAGCTACTGATTTATTGCTGTGGTATTAGGGAGATAAAATATATGGATCACTAATTTTTAAAGTAAGATTCAGGGTATGTGTCTTTATATATAATTACTCCGTAACTATTTAAAACATGCTCCCTTAGATTGTGCCTTCCTTCTTAGTTTAATATATGCATTTCTACTTTGTGAGTTTATTTTTGATGCATGTTTTTCAGATAGAAAACTCTGAAACTCAACTGTGAACTGACATGTGATCATCCTATTTATTTGTGTTGCTTTCACACAACTGAATTTGATTTTAAAAGTAAAACAAAACACTAGCTCAGTTTAGTTCTGTTGGATGGATTCAGTGACTGTGGAGTGCCTACTCCATGCAATACTGTTTTTATGGGCCATCTTAATGCATCATCTTCAAAATGAACTGGTATATACCACAGGACTGATATGAGAACGTTACTGAGAATCAAAATGCAATGTCAGTGAACTGTTTATAATCTCTTTCCCTCTTAGAATCTCACCTTCTATAGTCCAAAGTCTAGACGTGGACAGGTACTTCCCAAGATTGAAATCTCAAACTTTCTTTGGACATATGTGTTCTGGTACTTCTTCTGTCTTGTTCACCTCCATATCCCCAGTCGATTTGATGCATAGGATTAACCATCATGGTATTTGACATTCAGTAAGTGCTTGAAATAATGAAAAATGCAAGCAACAAATATTTACTGAATACCTGAGTTCTGAGAACTGAAGCAAGCAAGTCATAGTTTCTGCCATGAAGTAGACACTCACTTGGTGAAGTGAGGAAGGAGTCTGGAGATAGAGACAGGAATCAAAGAAGCAAAGGTAAAGAGGAAGAGTAGTGTGAGAGCGCAGAGCAAAAGAGTAAAGATGTCTGCCAGCAGAAACCATGAATGCCTCACTGTGGTGGTGGCCTCAAAAAGTTACCTCAGTGACCTTGAGTGATAGAGGGTGGGAGAGGGCAGTCTAGGCTGGGAGAATGGCACTGATAGAAACTCCAAGATGGAAAGGGCATGTTATGTTTGCAGAGCAACAAGGAATCTAGGTTACTTATCAAGCAAGTGTAAAAATGAATTTCAGTTGCCATGTTCTCCTAGTACCTTTCATATCACTAAATTCAGTTTCTGGTTAGCCATACACACAAAGAGGAACAAGTTCAGTGGGTATCCCACTATGAAAGCCCAAGGTCAGAACTTGTATGTGCATTCCCCTCCCCACACGCTTATGCACACCCCTGAGGACACACACACACACACACTCACACATGCACACGTGTGTACCCTGGCTACTTCTAAGTACAGTTTTATCCTGTCACTACCAGACATGGCCTCTTCTAATGATGGGGAAATGACAACAGAGAAGGTTCTTGCACATCTTCCAACAGAGTCTGTATGCATTTGAGGGTAACCTGTGTTATGAGTGAGAACACATATATCCAAGGAAAAATCTGTGAAATTTCAATGTGTTCTGTCCACATATAGACTTTTGAATATAGATGGATTAATTCACTAGTCTATAGCCTAGGCATGAAATTATTTAATTAGCTCCATATGAATCAAGATTCAAACTATGGCTATATCACCTCTTCAAAGGCTCAGCTTCTAGATATACCCACTTGTTTTCTGTGGACAACTTTCCTCTTAGACATTTTATATGTATTTTAAAGTAGTACCTAAACTATAAAAGTCTTTTGCAGCATGCATCATTTGATTACAAAATCAAACACTTTGTTACCACATAATTAATAAGAGAAGTATATAATATGTTAGAACATACTAAGTGTAAAACAAAAATTAAAGAAGATGAAAACAATTTGGCAATTATGCAAAATGTTAATCATAAACTTACCATATGACCTAGCAATTCCAAGATAATTGAAAACATATATCCACACAGAAACTTGTACATGAATGCTCATAATAACATTATTTTTATTAGCCAAACACTGGAAACAGCTCAAATGTCCACCTATAGATGAGTGAATAAACAAAATATACTTTATACATACAATGGAATATTATTAAGCAATAAAAAGGAATGAAGTTCTGATCCATGCTACAATGTGAATGAACCTTGACAACATTATGCTGAGTGAAAGGAGCTAAACACAAAAGCTTACATATTGCATTTATATGAAATGTCCAGAATAGTCAAGACGGTTGAGATAGAAAACAGATTAGTGGATGCCAGAGGCTGGGGAAAGAAGAGAATGAGGAATGATTACTTAAAAGCTACAGGGTTTCTTTTGGGAATAATTAAAATTAAGTGACCTTGGAAGAGCAGTGGACCTAGGAAAAGAAAGCGTGGGTTTGAGGCCTAGTCCTTGTGTTTATCATTGGTAAAACAGCGGACAAGGCACTTAACGCCAGAGTTTTAGATTTTATATCTTCAATCTAGAGGTGAAGATACCATCCCTAATTATCTCACAGGGCCATCATTGGGTTCATATGAATCAAAGGTGTGAAAATGCATTGAAAGTATACAATTTGTTTACATAAATGGAAAGTATTATTAATATTTGTCAAATTTATAAAAGCTATTATTCAGAAAACTGAAAACTTTCTATCATTTCTCTATATAGAACCTATGGGTGTTTACATATTTATAAATATGTTTCTATATTATTATAGCACAAGTGTGGAGACCCCTTGAGAACAGAGAAGCTTGTCTTATTTATCCATGTGCCCCCACTGCCTAATAACCATCTGTGAGCACTTTAGGAGTGCAGTTAAGCATGGTTGAGTAAATGGATAAATGAACCAAATATATTTTAAATAATGCTCATTGTGTAATTGTATACAGTATCATAGGATTGACCAAGAGCACTGAGAAATTCAGTAATGGATAGAGTGAGCTGACATCCTAGGACTGAGATTGAGATTATGTCATAACTAATTTCTTCAATATCAACTGTAATGAAGAACATGGCTTAAATTCACTTCCTTGTAGGTAGAATTTTGTGGATACCCTGGTCACTAAGCAATGAAACTTAGAAAAATATACCAGTTAAGGGCCTTGGGATGGTAAAAATGCTTGACTAGCTGTCTCTTATAGAACTAAAGAAAACCAAGGCTTAAAGGATTGCATCTGAATCCTCAAGTTGTAACAGTGGAAGGAAATAAATTGAATGTCATTTTGAGACTTAACTGCAGGATCATGTCTGTTTTCTTAACTGTCAAATAGCGATAAGAATCCCTACCTCATTAAGTGGTTGTGGGACTCAAAACCAAACAACTCATTTATCTACTCTAAGTACTCACACATCTGAAAATGAATGGAGCAAGCTAATATCACAGGATTGAGGTGGAGGTCATAATTAGCTTCTTTAATATCACCTAAATTTGTTGCTTTGAAATAGCAACAGCAAAGGCAGAAATGAAACAAGCATTATGAAAGTACCTAGCTGTACACCTGAAAGTAATACAGAATAATATTGAATGTAAATAAACTGTAATTGCAAAATAAATAAATAAATAAATAAATAAATAAAAGTATCTAGCTGAGTTCCTGGCACTGAAAATAGTATATGCTCATCAGTAAGAAATACAAGCTAACCACAAGGAGGGATGCTTGTCAGTCGGCATGTAAAATGTTACAGAACACCATTTTGCGCAGTTAGACAACTTAGTGCATTGCTTTCATGTGCTCTCCCTGCCTCTTCTCTTCCCCTCACCCTATCCCTCTTGTCCTTTTAGTATTCTCTCAAGTCTTTTTCTCGAATGGTTCTCTTCAACTCCACTTTTTCTCCCCTCCATCTTTGGCTTTGTTCCCCAGTAAGAGCTATGAGTACAAAATAACCAACCACAATAGTACTTCTGGCTAACATGGCCACTAAGTTTTGTTTTGAAGGAAATGCATCTATTTGTTTGTTGCTAGACAGATCATGGAAATGTAGCTCTAGTTTTCTTGGAAGTTTTAGATTGGCCATCTACCCATGCCCCATGTGTATTGTCTCCTTTCTCTTTCTCTCCCTCCCTTATTGCGTCATCTTCCTATTTTTTTAATCCTCCCCTGAGGATATGTTTATTGTTTAGAGAGAGAGGGAGGGAGCAAAAGGGAGAGAGAGAAACATCAATGTATGTGAGAAACTTTGATTGGTTGCCTACAGTTCATGTCCAGACTAGGCATTGAACCTGCAACCGAGGTATATATCCTGACCAGGGGTCAAACCTGCAACCTTTTAACCTTTTTAGAGTATGAGACCATGTTCCAACCAACTAAGTCATCTGGCTGAGGCTCTCTTGCTTCTTTTCATCAAAAATCTCAATTCTTTCTTGCTTTTCCCCTTTGGGCTTAATATGTATCTATGGTTGAAGCTCCATAAGTGTTTATTATGAGTAACAGTGATAATAGTGCCAGAAAGAGCAACACATGAGCTATTCATCAGTGATTTTTACCTCATGTACCAAATTAAACATTAATGTTGCCAACAATTACTCCCCAAAAGATGGTGGAAGCATATTTGTTAGTAATATTTTATAATAACTATATAAACAGATATTTGTCATGCTATTCTGACTCCTATATCTTCAATCACAGAAGAACATTTTATTTAAGTATTAGGGTATAAGTATGAGGGTGGCAATTTAAGTGAAACTTGCAATTTATCACTTGCTTCACTTTCCAAGGAAAGTTTTGGGAGTTGGCATTATTTTGTTTTTTCCTGAAATGGATCTAGGATCATTCTTTTGAACTGTATGCTCATTGGGGTAAATATATCTATATCTGAATACTTATCTTTATGTCAATATTTATCTAACCAAGCTCTGAAACCTGGGATGTCTTTCTAGCCTCAGGAAACCGAGTTAACTCCAATCTCCCAGGGTTGCAACATGCCTAATTGCCTCTTAATATTATAGGCTTAAAACATTTGCATGGAAAATTCATCACCCTTGGTGGAGGAAAACTTTCTTTTGGGTGTATATATCACAAGATGTTCCACAATGTGAAGGTAACTTTTACACAGAAAAGTATTATGAAACCAAACAAAATTGGGCATGGCTAAAAATAATTACATGTGGACAAATGGAAACTTGATCAAGATATTAAAGGGCACATGCTTTGGAGTGGGTCATAACTGGCTCTACCATTTATTTGCTGTGTGGCATTGGGAAAAGTCCTTCTCTGGGCCAGTGTTTGCTCAACAGTAAAATGATGATAATATATCCTGCCTTGTAGTGTCATTGTTAGTCTGAAATTAAAGGAATGCATTAAAAATCACTTGTGAGGCCTAGCTGGTTTGGCTCAGTGGAGAGGTCGTCAGCCTGCAGACTGAAGAGTCCCAGGTTCGATTCCTGTCAAGGGTACATGCCCAGGTTGCAGGCTCAATCCACAATGGTTGGGGGGGGGCATGCAGAAAGCAGCCTATCAATGGTTCTCTTTCATCATTGATGTTTCTTTCTCTCTTTCCATTTCTCTTCCTCTCTGAAATCAATAAAATATATTTTAAAGAATAACAAAATAAAATCACATTCAAGAATAACACAAGATTAAATGTATCAAGTGGTTAGGAGATGGAATCACATAATAAATTGGAGCATTTATTTTTGTCCCATCAGATGGATTGTCTTTGTTATTCCCTTGTCAGAATGGTACCATCCAATATGGTCAACAATGGAGGGCAGGGAAGGATTGTGGGCTGATGATTGTTTGCTGACAGAAAATTTCAGTCTTAAAGAGATAGGGTAAGGTTTACAGAGGAGGCATGCTTTTATTTTGTTTAAATTTACAAGTGTATTAGTTTGTTAGGGATGCTATCAAAAAGTACCACAAACCAGGTGGCACAAACAACAGAAATGTATTATCTCATAGGTCTGGAGGCTGGGAGTCCAAAATCAAGATATTGGCAGGACCAAACTCCTTCTGAAGGCTCTAAGATAGGATCCTTCTGCCTCTTTGAGCTTCTGAGAGGCCCAGGTTTTCTTAGCTTGTAGCTGAATCACTCCAATCTCTGTCTCCATTCAATTTCTGCTTCCATGGTCACATGGCATTCTCTGTGTGTATGACTTAACCCAGATTTCTTCTTTCTTATAAAGGGTTCACTTTACTCCAGTATGACTTCATCTTAACCTCACTAATTATATCTGTAATGAACCCATTCCCAAATAAATTCAATCATATTCACAGGTACCAGGGATTAGAACATCAACATATCTTTTGGGTGGACACAGTTCAACCCATAACAGCAAGTATCTTTTAAGGACTTACTTTGTGCTGGGTGCTGATCTTAATCTGGAAGGAATGATGGGCATGACAGGGGACTTATAAGTGAGAGAATATTTGAGGTGAAGTTCAGGAATACAAAAGCAAGATTTTGTTTAGAAAGTAACACAGTGACTTGCTTATCCCAGTGGAAATTTTCCCTTGAGCATAGTGGGAGGAGTTGCTGGGAAGGTGAGCTATGTGACATATGTCCATGCCTTCTGATGTTTGGAGTCACAATGGCGTTTTTGAGCCTTGTTCCCGAACTCAGGGACCAGTCCTTGCCTCCATTCAGGCTCAAATCAACAAAATCTGTGAAAAGTTCTAGACTTCATTCCTCTTCCCACCTCCACATGCTCCTCTTTGGTCAATCATTACAGGTTGTCAGGTTGACCTCTCTCCACATAGTTACTGTCTGGATCATGGCCACACTTCTTTATAAT
The DNA here is from genome assembly GCF_000412655.1 of Myotis brandtii. Taxonomy (NCBI): domain Eukaryota; kingdom Metazoa; phylum Chordata; class Mammalia; order Chiroptera; family Vespertilionidae; genus Myotis; species Myotis brandtii. Next base: position 2,433,704 of record NW_005363283.1, read on the forward strand.
TTGTTTCTCTGCGTCCAGGTTTTCTCCCTATTTGGTCCTCCATACTGCTGCAAACCTGTGCATGCCAATCCCTTGCTAAAAATTCCTTCAATTATTCTCCACCTTTTATATAACAAAATTCATACTCCTTGGTTTAGAACAAGGGTCAAACGTGCCTACCCTTTGAGTACCAAGTACCATTTCCTCATAAACATCCTTCACTCCCATCACACTTCAACTATTCCATACTGTGGCATGCTCAATGCCTTCTTACACCCTTTCCCTCTTCCTCTTTTGCACTTCACTGTCTTGTTAGCTCCTTCTCAACCTTTAACACTCAAATATGACCTCCTCTAGCAAGCCTTACCTGAACTCTTTCTGGTCTGTGATAGGTGCTTATTCTTCTTATGTTTAATGAGTATAGAGCTGTTGTGAATTTTCTGTTGTCACACAGCACAGTGTCACACAGCAGCACTGATTAACTTGGTTTTCCACTCAACCACAGTGTGTGCCTGAGAAGAGCCTGTAGCTCAAGTCTCTCTTTAATTTCCATGCATAGTGGACTGGGGAGTGGAATGGTGGAGGCAGGCCAACCTCATGGCCAATGAGTTACCCCTGATATGACTGACCCCCTAATGTCTTCTGATAAAACTGCAGGTAGAAACAATATCACCTACAAATACTGTGTCAAGGGAGAAATTTAATACAACTGAGAAACAAGTGGAGAAACTTTCTAATTTTATAGCCAATGGGCCCTGGCAGGGATCATATGTAGGGCTCACTTTTCTGCTTTAATTCACCATTTCCCAAAATCTAATTACTGAGACTATGTTAGGCATAAGATGGGAAGTGGAGAAAAAAAGCTTCAGTAGAGAATCACCTTGTAAACATCTTGTGATGAGGATGGTTATTAAACAGGAACACTCAGCACCAACTGAAGCTCAGGCAAGTTTAGCCAAGCAAATCAATGCAAGTTAATCTTTCAGTGTCAGCTGAGTTTTGGAGGAGTGATGAATGCCTTGACTGGAAAGATGGAATGTTAGAATGGCAGCCAGTACTCTGACAGCTACAGATGGTGCCAATTACTGCCAGTAGAGTCTGTTCTGCTGTGAGCCCAAGATGTCTGATTTTTGGCCACAGAAAAATAGAAGAGAGGTCTTCCAGCTGGGTCTGTCACCTATCCTTTATTGTTCTGTACCCCAAATTGTATTTAGATGTGAACATTTTTTTGTTTGTTTTGGTGATGGGGAGGGCATTGAGCATGGGGAGGGGGGCACGTAAATTACACAACCATGCTAATTGCCAAGTATGTGCCTGAGAAGGGTGGGGCAAATCACTACCAAACTTAGTAACGCCTTCCCACCCCATTCCCAGCAAACTAACTAAGTCATCCTAGAATATGGACAAAGGAAAATGAAAACATCCCATATACTTATGATTTCCATGGGACTTTGTACATACCAGCATCATCTTGTGCATTGTTTGATTAGGGTGTCCTTGCTAAAAGGATCACTGTGCTTCTTTCCTGTGACAGATTTCAGAGCTAGGCTCTTCCCATGTTTATACCCTGGTAACAAATGAGACCATGGTACAGATTTGGGAGTCTAATGCCCAGAGGCCTCCTAGTTTGTTTATCCTCTGTGAGAGTAGCTTGTGCTCAGACTTTGGAGGCAGTGGCCAAGAATGAAACCTTGGCATAATCTGCATCGTCATTATAAGAGGAACAATAAGAAAAATTAAAAAAAATAAGAATAGCATTGACAGCAATAGTATCTGCAGCCACTCTCATTTATTAAGAGATTTTGATGCACTTTATCCTCATGTTATCCTTAATCTTCCCAACAACCTTGTCTGAGAGATATTATCGCCCCATTTAAAATAAAGGAACCGAGTAGCAGAGAGGTTGAATGGCCTGTCCAAGGATAAAATCACTGAGTAATGCCATCTACATTTTAACACAATTCTCTAAACCTTAAGAACAAGTGTGGCCAAGAACAGAAAAGAAGACTATTAATTTCTATACCACATAGTTCAAGGTGCTCAATAAATGTTGGATGGAGCAATAAAGGCTTATTATTAGTGGAATAGCAATGGGAGGCAGAGAGGCAACAATAGTGGCAGTAACACATCATTTAAATTTTTCCTATTATTATTGCTAGCCAGGTTTTGTTTCCAATGGATTGCCACTAAATGTTATGGCTCTGGCCCTAGATAATGGTTAGGCACAGGGGTGGTTTTCTTGAAGCAGAGGAGGAGTAAGCTTGCACCCCATAGATTGAGTCAAGAGGAGGTGCCAGCTTACTTGAGTTGCTTAGCCTTGGGGTGACTACTCCAAGGATCCCGGGAGCTGCGTCACCCTCACATGGCCTGGCCTTCTGTGCCACACCAGCTCAGGTCTGTCTACCCAGATGTTACCCTCCATTCAATAAGGCTTCCTTGGAAATATATTTGACTGTGGGTGTCTTCTGGGATCTTCTCCTCAGGAATTGTAGGTACAGCTTCTGGGTCTGGATGATCCGGTATTCTATTGGAAGACTATCCCCACCCCCTCCCCCATACACACCTTCTTAATAAAACATAAAGCAAAATTAGGCTCTATTGACTTCTGTGAAAGCCTCAAAAACTTAACACAGCATATTTAAAGGTGTTTCCTCCAACTTTGTGGGCAAGCAGGATGGAACCTGAGACCTAAGAAAACATGACTCACTAAGAAATGGCTAGTGTCTTTAAGACATTTTTACTTTTCTGACTTAATGCTCATCTTTGACAAATGTTCAGTACATTTCTACCTTTTCCTATTTTTCTACATTTATCCATGTTCAACATAAATTATTCCTTACTGGATGTTGTATTTGGCTGAGGTGAGCTCATGATAGGGCACAGTGATAAATTATCACTTACTGAATGTTGTATTTCACTTTGTGATATTTAATGGAATTAGTCTAGACATCTATGACTCTCATTGATTATTTCCCCCAAAGGCAATTAGTTATAAGAATTTAAGAAACTCAGAATTATTTTATTTATAATATTGAAACTGTTGTGGACAGAATATCTGGGCTACTTTAGTTTGCCTTCCTGGCTTTGCAAGATAGCCAAGAGTATCCTCTAAACCGGCCGTGGGCAAGCTACGGCCCGCGGGCCGGATCCGGCCCATTTGAAATGAATAAAACTAAAAAAAAAAAAGACCGTACCCTTTTATGTAATGATGTTTACTTTGAATTTATATTAGTTCACACAAACACTCCATCCATGCTTTTGTTCTGGCCCTCCGGTCCAGTTTAAGAACCCATCGTGGCCCTCAAGTCAAAAAGTTTGCCCACCCCTGCTCTAAACTATGCTAGAGAACTAACAGAAAATATATTTTTGGAGGAAAATATATATAGCCGGGGGCCAACACATCCGAAACAATTGAACCAATGACTGAACAGGCTGTGTGGGGCGACCAGGCTGGCAGGGGGTTTAGTGGGGAATGACCAAACAACTGAGCAGCAGGCTGTGTGGGGCAATGAGGCTGGCAGGGGGGGCAGTAAGGGGCGACCAAACAACCTAACAGCAGGCTGTGTGGGGGGACCAGGCAGGCAGAGGGGGGCAACTTTTAATCTTTCATTTGGAAGCCAAAATGTTACCCTTATCACAGCCACTTTACAAAGAACTGTGTTAATGACATACCAGACAATATTTATTTTCGCTTTGGGGAAAAAAAATCATTATTTTTCAAATTATCCTATATAATAAAGAGGTAATATGCAAATTAACCCTCACGCCTTCACAAGATGGCTGCCTACAACCAGGCCAGCAGGGGGGTTAGTGAGGGACGACCAAACGACTGAATAAGCAGGCTGTGTGGGGCGACCAGGCTGGCAGGGGGGCAGTTGGGGGCAACTAGGCCAGCAGGGGGGCCAGTGAGGGACAACCAGGTTGGCGGGGGGGGCAGTTGGGGGTTACCAGTTTGGCAGGGGGACAGTTAGGGGTGATCAGGTTGGCATACAGAGTTGGTTAGGGGTTATCAGGCTGGCAAGGAGGCCAGTTAGGGGCAATCAGGCAGGCAGGCAGGTGAGCAGTTAGGAGCCAGTGGTCCTGGATTGTGAGAGGGATGTCCAACTGCTGGTTTAGGCCCAATCCCAGGATTAGGCCTAAACTGGCAGTTGAACATCCCCTGAGAGGTCCTGGATTAGAGAGGGTGCAGGCTGGGCTGAGGGCACCCCCACACACACATGAATTACATGCACCGGGCCTCTAGTTTTATATAAAAATAATACAGTGTATGGAGGCCAAAAGGCTAGTTGTCCTAAGTAATGGCCACATGGGGATTGTTTCAGGGGTTGTCAAGGTCACCCAGGTTCATTGATTTGCTTAGAAGGGCTCATAGGACTTAACATATAGTCATACTAGTGGCTCAGATTTATTATAAAGACATATCAAGTATACACATCCAGGTCAGTAAGGGAAAAGACACATTAGGGAGAGTTTGGAGGAATCCAGATATAGAATTTCAGTGCTATCTCTCTCCCATGAGGAGCCACAAAAATGCTCAATTCCTAGCAGCAAAAATGCATCAACACATATGAGATATTTCTGCCCAGGGATGCCAATTTGAAACTTAGTGCCCAAGGTTTTCACAGGGTCTGGCCACCTGGCCACACTCTGCCTAGCAACTACCAAAATTTCAGATTCCCAAAATCTGAGGATATTCAGTGCTCCAGGCAGGCAAATCAACCCTTTCACTTAGGGAAAGTTTCATATCAGTCTAGGACAGTGGTTCTCAACCTTGGCTGCACATTAGAATCACCTGGGAATGAGGCCCAGAAATCAGGATTTTAAAAAGATTCCCAGGTGATTCTAATGTGCAGCCAAGGTTGAGAACCACTGTCCTAGACTGATATGAAACTTTCCCTAAGTGAAAGGGTTGATTTGCCACATGCGGCTCTTTGGCCCCTTGAGTGTGGCTCTTCCACAAAATACCGACTCTGCACATGGGCCAGGAAGTTTCAATCACACTGTACGTGCACACCTACATGTGGTATTTTGTGGTATTTTGTGGAAGAACCACACTCAACAGGCCAAAGAGCTGCATGCGGCTCGCGAGCCGCAGTTTGCCGACCACAAGTCTAGGAGATCATAATGGTCTATCTTAGAAAGCAAAGTGGCTTCCTTAAAATTTTTTGACCTGACTTGGGGAATCAGTTCAGGTATAGCACAACTCTGGCAATAAATTTGAGCTGACCTAAAAATATTCCAGGGCTGAGGTGAGCTCATGATAAGGCACAGACAGGAAGTATAATCCCTGAGGGCATACATGGTTCCCCTGCAAACAGAGTTTACAATTTTTAGGGACCTTGGGAATTACAAGTAAACAGAACTCCCAATGAGGCCTTCCACTGAAAGAGGAAGTAAAAGGCCTAAAAGATCGAATTAATGCTTTATAGTCAGATTTAGAATTTTGAAATCTATTATTTAAGTAAAGTAATGACCTAATGATTAACCTTATTTAAGCATAATAAAATGCAGATCTGTTTCTTTCTCCTTGGAATTATCTATCTGGAATTACCTAACTGCAAGTAGTTTGTAAATTGAAATAGAGAAGAAGGCATTTTATTAAATCTGACCTATAGGAATTGAGTTGTTTTGCCCTCAACTTTAAACAAATATTTAGCAAATTTTCGGATCCATTTAATGATAGAAATATATAAATAAACAAATGGCCCTAGACAAATGATTCTCTAAGCTTCTGGGAATCCGGTCAGGGTTTTAAGATAAGCTTTTGTTTGCCAGTTGCACACATGATATTTCTAGCCATAACACTGTGGAGAATTGGTAGTTTCTACTCCAAATGACTATGAATGCTAAATTACAGTCTCTTAAATGGGAAATTGGCTTTTATATTAGAACGTTTGGACATGAAAATGAATGGAAAGAGTGAAAAGGGGGTCAATAGTGACAAAGCACTTTATAGTTTACAAAACCTTGTCCCATTGATTCTCACAACTGTCCTCTGAGGCTGGCAGTTTCATTTCCACTTTATAGGTTAAAAAAAAAAAGCTTCGAACATGATGAAAATCACTCTGAAGAAATAAGTAGCCAATATGGATCCAAACACAAATATTCTGACTCCCAGCTCTATTATGTTCACTTTTACCACAAGGTTAGCCTTTGAACTCTCAGCCTCTCACCTGACTTCAACATGGAAAAAGCTTATATTAGAGCATACCTAGGTAGTAATTTGCTAGCAATGTTTATAACCTGGTGATGTCTCAAGGCTTATATTTTTGTTGCAAATGTTCCTCACTTTTTCAATTCAAGGATAAACAGAGTTCCTATAGGAAGAGATTGTATTTTGTATGTTTTTGGTAGTTGATAGTGTTGATGCTTTTGGCATATGAATGCTATAGAGAAGCCAATGGAAGAGAAAAGAAGTTGCAAGACAAAAACCTGGAAAGACTTACCAAATATTATTCAGAGTGAGTAACAGGTTTTGTTTGGTAACATAACCTCTGGAAGACAGATGAGATGGAGAAGCTTTTTGCTGGGGAACACTCCTGCCAACAGAGATGATCATCTAAAAGTCTCTTGAGTTTATCTGCCTTACCAGTAAAAACTGCTGCTAAGGCACTGCAAGTTGTAAACATGGATGCAGCTAAAGTATCAAATCTCCTCTCTTAATCACTTAAACTGCATAAATAGCTAAGGATGAAAAGTGTGTGCAATCTTCATTCCAGACAGAGCTGCTCTCACAGCATCACCAGGTTTACTATTCATTTTTCTTTGTCTTAGATTATTTAACAACAAATCTGTAGACTTGAGCCTTCCCTGGGCCTGGCTTCTTGTTAAAGGAATTTCTGTCATCTCCTGAACCCATTTTCATTTCCTGCCAGCAAGAAGAGAGGGGATAAAACTGGCACAATCCATAGGCCATAGGCCCCAAGTGGACAGTTTTCTTCAGGGCTGGAGAGGACAATGGGCCAGTTTATGTAACATTAAACCCAGGTGGGCACTTACCCACTTTGCTTCAGTGCAGCTTGTAGAACTTGGCACAAATTAGTGTGTTTGCGTTTCGTTCAACTTGGCCACTGGCCAGCAGAAATACTATATTTTCATTTTGAAATTTCACTTGGCAGATCCTTAAAAGTCACTGGAGAACTTTTCCTGAGTAATAAAAAGCAACTTTTATTGAATACTAATTATTTTTTCAGCTGAATATGCCAGCTGTTTGAAAATGTTCTGGTCACATTAAAGCATATTTTAATAGTGTACTTACAAATACAGATCCAATACTAAAATCCTTTTTGACAGCAACTTATAAGCACTTTATTCCAAAAATGTCTATAAGCCTAGTTCCATGCAAGTCTAGAAATCTGATACATGGAAAATATATGCACTGGTTGAGTTACTAAATTATTTGGGGAATAGGCAAATATTGTAAACTTATAATTTACAGCATTTTTTTCCTTAGAAACTCAGACAAAATGAATGCAGATTTCATTCATTGAGCAGCTTTAAAATTTTAGAAGTAAATAGGATCTAATGACTTGGGGCGGTTTGGGTCATTCTGAGTAAACTTGCTTTTGTGTTTAATTACTGGGACACCTACTGTATCTTTGGCTCTGTCCACACACATGGTTATTGAGTGTTTCCTGTATTCTAGATTTCATGCTAGCCACTAAGATGTATATGAAAGACTAAGATGAATTACATATTACCTTTGCCTGCCAGGAATTTACAGCCACGTGAGGTGAATCAGAAGAGGGGCAAGAAAAGTAAACAAACCAGAATGATATCTGGGTAAAATAGAGGTGTAAGGGATAACTTGGGCAAGCAGATTCTGCTGTATATTCTGACTGAAGGAACCAAAGAAGAGCATGATAGAAGAATTACTATTTGAGCAAGACCTGAAAGGAAGAAAACACTATTGATAAGTGAAATATGGAAAAAGGCCATTTCTCAGTGAAGGAACAATAAATACATGAAGGCCTAGAAGCACATGGTGCATAAGGGAGATTATTAAAGGAGATAAGGCTAGATAGAACAGATGATGGGAGTATAAATGTCACATTAGAGAGGTTATTCTCTTTTCTGTAGAGGTTTGTGAGAAGGGGGATGGATTTGCTCTCTGTTGAAAATAGGCTTGTGAGAAGGGGACAAGCATGTTCAGGCCTTGTTTTACTCTCTGGTAGTGAGTATAGAATGGATTGGAAGGGCATGAGACTGGAAATATGGAGACAGATCAGTTAGGAGCTATTGTAATAATTCAGAGAAGGGTTGATGAGGGCTTGAAGAGGGCATTAAAACAATTATCCAATTAATTTAATCAATGCAGAGAGTGATCTGGCTAATTCAGGCATGGTTGAGGGAAGGGATACACTTTCCTCTCAATCACTTGTTTTTATTGACTTGAGTTGGCCAGGTAATTGTCTCAACTCTCCAATTTGCTTTGCCTATGTCATAGCCATTATATGGTTGGACAAATTGCTTAGTATCTCTGGGTTTCCCTTTCATCAGCTGTAAATTAGGGCTAATAATTCTTGCCACCAATGGTAATTGCCTCAAGGGAATGCTCTATGCATTTGTGTGAGTGCTAGCATATTCTTGGCATAAAGCAATCATTAATAAAATTCCTAATACCTCTATTAATGTGCTTGAAAATCTTCAGAAAAGTCAATACCCCCAATAATAAATATTTTAAATATGAAGAAATATTGGGAAGTAATAAAAGGGTGACACCATTTAGTTAAACGACAATCCCTCATGGCTTCCCTTTCATTTGCAAATCCTCTCTGCCCCATTTGCATTTAAAACATATTTTATAAAATAAGTGCAATATCCATAGTTGTCTTGAGAATCTTTCTAGGTTTTTTGCAACAGATTGGAAGCTGCCTTTCACAAGCTTATAGGGTGTTCCAAACACCTAAGAGTACTAGATGGTGTTTGCCTGTCTGTCTGTGGGTGACAGTTGAGGTTCAAGGGTGTCTCAGAGTTTTAACATCCTTGGTCTGTGACCTAAGAGCCAAGTGACTGAAAGATACTTTATTTTTCAAAGTGGTGATGGAAACATAAAAAAAAAATCATTTGCTAACTGACTTCAGACTATTATAGTGTAAGGAAATACATTGGCTAAATTAAGTGAAGATTTAGATGACATTTACTTTCATAAAACCAGCCCTCCTTTCCTCAATCCATCCAAAGCAAGGCAAAACTTCTCATGTATGAGGTGTACATGTGTTGTGATATGTTGACGTCAGATGTTTTTCAAAACATCTGGGGTTGGTTGGCCAGTATTAGCAGTGCTTAAAGAAAACAACAACACCCAAATCCAATCATGCATGTCAATTCTACTATCAGCAATCAAACAACTAAAACTATTCCTGGGTCTTAAAGCCAGCTCACCAAGAAATTCAAACAAGTGGGAGCTTCTCGTTGGCAGGAAATATGGTTTTCTGATAGTGCTGTGGCCCCAGGAAGCCAAGTTGTGGAAGAGAGAAGCTCCATTTGAGCCATTCACAACCCAGATGATGTTGAAGGACCTTACTCCAAGGTGAGTAGTTTAGCAGTCAAAAGGCTTCTATTCACACTTATGGGCAAGACCCCAATGTCTACTCTCTCAGAAATAAGCTCTTTCTGACAAGTCATTATAGTGAGACAACTACCTAAAATCATGGCATCCAGTTCCTTTAGTGGTCAAAATTTCCTTGATGCTACTCCACCCTAAAAGCACCCTGAAAGATTTGCCTCTGTGCTTTGCCAGGTGCCTTTGACCAGATTCCTCTGCCCATGTGCACAATTCAGGATTTGACAGTGTTGAGCTAAGTTGCATGTATCTTTTCTCATCTGGTTTTGGTGAAGAACCAGTCCCAAAAGAGCTAAACTGAGGTAGCATCATTTGAATCCATCTAAATGGGTTGGTTTAATAGGATTGGAAAGATTTAATCTGTGAGAATGTGGGGTTGGCCTTGATCTGGTATCTGACTACTGGTTCAGTTTTTATACTCTACATCAAGCATCTAAGGAGTAGAATTTTCTTTCTGAGTGCAACCTCCACCTTTCTTCAAAGTAACAGAAGAAAGGAAGCATTTGGGACATATCTCTTACTTTTAAACAGGATAGAAAGCTCTGTTAATATTTAGGAAGGAATAGTTTAGAAAGCATTGGATATGGAATCAAAAGGCCCAGGATACCCTGGCCAGAGTGGCTTAGTTGGTTGAGCATCATCCCATGCACCAAAAGGTTGCTGGTTCAATTCCAAGTCAGGGAACATGTCCGAGTTGTGGGCTTGATACCCAGTAGGGGGCATGTAGGAGGCAGGGGATTCATGATTCTCTCTCATCATTGATGTTTTTATCTTTCTATCCCTCTCCCTTCCTCTCTCTCTAAAAAGTCAATAAAAACATTTTTTTTAACAAAAGCCCAGGTGCAAGGGGAGTTTTTGCTAATTTTTTCATTACTGTGATTTTGAGTAAGTAACTTCAGCATTCTGATCTTCTGTCTCTTCACATATAAAATGGGAATATCAACTACTTTCTCCACTAGCCTCTCAGCATTGGCTGGAGGGCCAAAGAAGATGCTCTATATACTCATTCTTTGAAAATTATCAAGGGTTATTTATTTGGAAGTTTCTGTTAGGAATAAGGAATGTATTATGAGCAAAGGGCCAAGATTGTCCAGGGTAATTACCTATCACTAGAGGCAGGAAGAATCCATGTTTGTGACTTTTCCCAATTGTATATAAATAGCAGCAACTTGGAAATGATTCAATCTTTGTTCAAGAGGTTATCACTGATTCTGATGTAGAGATGCAGTTAACTTTCCATCAATGATTGTTGTCAACCTCAAACAATTATAATAATTATTATTTTCCCTACAAGGTTTTGTATGGAGGTGGAGTTCATTATCCCCGTCCCCACATTAATGAACTAATGAGAATAAAGTAATCAAATATTACTTTATTTTGACCATTCAACATACTACCCACATGCTTTGTGTTATCTGTTCAGGAAATTTATTATGGATGAATGAAATTGCCATGCACTTATTGATTAAAATATTTGTGAAACAACACAAATGTCTCCAGCACTGTCACCTTAGGTACTAAATGCTGTAGGACGTTTCTGTCATAAAACATTGTATCTGGCCCTGGCCAGGTAGCTCAGTTGATTGTTGGTTAGAGTATCATCCCAATATGCCGAGGTTGTGGGTTCGATCCTCGATCAGAACACATAAAAGAAACAAACAATCACCCTAGCTGTTTTGGCTCACTGGATAGAGCGTCGGCCTGGGGACGGAAGGGTCCCAGGTTCGATTCCAGTCAAGGGCATGTACCTTGGTTGCAGGCACATCCCCAGTAGGGAGTGTGCAGGAGGCAGCTGATCGATGCTTCTCTCTCATCGATGTTTCTAACTCTCTATCCTTCTCCCTTCCTCTCTGTAAAAAATCAATAAAATATATTCTAAAAAAAGAAGAAGAAGCAAACAATGAATGCATAAATAAGTGGGAAAACTAATGTCTCTCTCTCTCTCTCTATCAAAAATCAATGACTGTTTGAATATCAGAATAGGGAATACTAGTTATTTTTTATTTTAAACTAGTGGCCCAGTGCAAAAATCCATGCATGGGTGGGGTCTGGCCGGCCCACCTTGATCAGGGCTGATTGGGGCCAGGTCAGCCGGGGGGAGGGGCCATGGGCAGTTGCCAGCTGGCCCTGCTCCCTGGTCAAACTCCATGGCAAACTCCTTGTCAAACTCTTAGTCGAGGGGACAATTTGCATATTAAGCTTTTATTATATAGGATGAAGCCCTTTATGGAATCTATCACAAATAGATTTCTAAGTGATTATGGAGCATGACATTCTGGCAAAGAATGCAGAAAACTGTCAACTATAGAATGGATTTGTTAGAACAACTTTTAAAAGAGGATATAAGCATAAATAAATGTGTATATAAGAAATACATAGAAAGAAATGTGTGTAAATGTGTGTTTTTATTATTCATTTTACTATGCTGGGGTTTCTGTATAGAAACAGCCTAAGAAATCCCATCCCTAATTGCATACATCTTATGTGTCCAAACAAAGGATTAAGTTATGGTGCAAAGAACCCAAGAAGATTACCTTACACTTTTAAATCACTACCTTCTACCTCAAACCTGACTCATAACCAAGTATCCTATTTTTTTATAAAATTTTATTATTGTATAATGTTGAGCTTTGCATGTATGTAAAAGTAAAATACCCAATTATTTTACCAGTGAAAATTAATTTATTTGGAAATGGCAGAGGAATTACAATTCAAGACATGCATGTTATGGCAAACCATAGGCAAGTCCAGAGAACAAAGTAGAGAAACATTACTTTAGAGAGAAAAATGAAGGAGTTGGGAAGGTCTGTTATAAACAAAATGTTCATTGGAGGAAACTAGGAGTTTGAAGTGTAGTAGCATCCCATTGGCATTTTCTCATTAGCTGAGTCTGTTGCTAGGCAAGAGGATGATGTTCCTCCTGCTGGAGTTGTAAGTTTCTTCCAGTGGATAAATGTAAGGGTATAAATTTTCCTGTTAGAGCCTGGGAAGTGCAGTGAGTGGTAGCACATGAGAGCTCCCCATTCAGTCCTCCCTGACTCAATTTTAAATGAGGTTTCTTTGCCCTATCCGGTATAGCTCAGTGGATAGAGCATCGGCCTGCAAACCAAAGGGTCCCAATTTCAGTTCCAGTCAAGGACATGTACCTTGGTTGCAGGAGGCAACCAATCGACATGTTTCTCTCATTTCAATGTTTCTGTCTTTCCCTCTCTCTCCCACTCTCCCTAAAGTCAGTGGAAAAAATATCCTCAGGTGAGGATTAAACAAATAAATACATACATAAGGTTTCCTTTATTCATTTTCACAAGTTTAAAGAAGAAAAGACAGTTAAGCCCTAACCGGTTTGGCTCAGTGGATAGAGCATCGGCCTGTGGACTGAAGGGTCCCAGGTTCGATTCCGGTCAAGGACATGTACCTTGGTTGTGGGCACACCCCCAGTAGGGGGAGTGCAGGAGGCTGATCGATGTTTCTCTCTTATCAATATTTCTAACTCTCTATCCCTCTCCCTTCCTCTCTGTAAAAAATCAATAAAATATATATTTTTTAAAAAAATAAGTGACAGTTAAGGAATAATACCATCACCCAGAAATATTGACTACTAGAGGCCTGGTGCACAAAAATTTTTTTGTTTTTTTTGTTTTGTTTTGTTTTTTTTTGCTTCCAAAATCATTCATTTATTTATTAATTAAATATTTACTAGCACCTCCTAAATATCAGGCCCTCTTCTAGACAGTGGAGATATGGAGGTTGCTATAGACAGAATGATTTTGTCCCCCTCCTCAATAAATCCATGTT
>NW_005363283.1:2449638-2455027 GCF_000412655.1 Myotis brandtii
TTTTTTATTCTGGGATTTATTTACCTTCTATGGCTGTCACTGGAGCTGAGAGCCGGCTTTAGCTCTGAGGCTCGGCTCCAGCTCTGAGACCTCGGCTGCTGAAAGCAGGTTTCTGGGCTTTGTTTACCTTCTGTATTTGAAACTTTGTTGAGACTCCAGCTCTGAGATCCCGGCTGGCTGAAAGCAGGTTTCTGGGTTTTGTTTAGCTTCTATATTTGCAACAATGTTTCTTAAACTGCAGCTCAGAGCTGGGCTGCGGCAGGCGGGGAACCTTGGCTTCCTCCGTCACTGGAGCAAGCAAGCCTCCTGTTCGCTTCAGCTGCCTGGCTGCCGGTCGCCATCTTGGTTGTCAGTTAATTTGCATATCTCGCTGATTAGCCAGTGGGAAGGGTATCGAAGTTACGGTTAATTACCATGTTTCTCTATTATTAGATAGGATGTTGTTTTATCTATGCATGTCTGTGCATGTGGAAGACAAGAATTGAGATTATCATTACAGAGTTTTACACCTTGTTTTACTCCTCTTAATATATCATGAACATTTTCCCATGTCATTAAATAGTCTTCAGAATTATAATTTTAAATTCTGAGTGCCTTTCTCCTGACTTGTGCCCCCCCACCCCGTTCAAGGTGACAGTGTCCAAAATGGAAACATGACAAATGCTGACATTCTAAGAATCTTATAAGATTTATGGTAGTGTTGTATGGAAGTGTCACAGTAGGGTTTTGTTTTGTTTGTTTATTTTGCACCAGATTCAAAGAAGCAAGTCATGGAGAAAGAGACCTCTATAGCTGTCAAGTTTTTAAGTTGACCTTTATTCTTTTTTTATCCTTATACTACTCACAATTTCTCTGTGATTTCTTATCTATAAAGTGGGAATGCTCCTCACTGGTGAGGGGAGGATTCAATGAAGTTTCACCATCCCTTAATATGTAGAACCTTGTCAAGGAAATAAAGGATAAGCTAGGATTTTTTGAGCTGTCTCTACTATGGCATGGTGGGTGGTAATCTTTGTGCCTGGCTCCCTGCTCTCCTTAGTTGAACCTGTTGGCAAATTATTGATCTTGTAAATATCCTGTGTCAATATCTTTTCTTTTTTAATATAATTTTTTATTAATTTCAGAGAGGAAGGGAAACGGAGAGAGAAATAGAAACATCAATGATGAGAGAGAATCATTGATTGGCTGCCTCCTGTGCACCTCCTACTGGGGATCAAGCCTGCAACCTGGGCATGTGCCCTTGACCGGAATTGAACCCAGGACCCTTCAATCTGCAGACTGATGCTCTATCCACTGAGCCAAACCAGCTAGGGCAATATCTTTTATTTTTATTCAATTTATTTGAGTTACATTGGTTGATAAAATTATGTGGGTTTCAAGTGTATAATTGTATAGTAATACATCATCAGTATATTGTATTGTGTTGACCATTCAAAGTCTAGTTTTTTTCTGTCCAATAAACTGGTGATCAGAACTCCTAAGTTTACATGTTGCTGTATGACCCTAAGCTAGTCATTTCCTCTCTGTGGGTTCATCTATAAAATGTTGGAGTCTCTAAAGGTTGGACTAGGTGATCTCCACCTGCCCACAAGTTCTAAAATTATTATGTCTGTCATTATCTGGATACTGGAAGGCTGACCAAATGTGAGTCCTCTAATGGAGCTCTATAGGCAGGGATGAGGAGGTAGAAGACATTTCATAATTTTCATTAACCTCTTCCCCATGTACCCTCACCTCAGGATTTCTTTTAGAAGTTAAGTGTTTCTTGGCTTCTTGCAAAACAGTGTCTTGATGAGTTAATTTAAAATGGATCAGCAACATATGGACTCCATTTAACTTGAAATGTCCATTGGTTTAAAAAATAAAACAAACAAAAAGGACTTTGGCAAGATAAGCAATTGCTTTTCTCTTTTTTAAGTACTTTATTTATTTATTTATTTATTTATTTATTTATTTTCTGTGCCTGTGCCTTTATATGAATGTGATGATTATTGTTCTAATCTTTGTTAAATCCTGAAGCCTGCAGTGTCTATTGCAATTATATATCTACTAAAAAACAGTAAGTATAAGCTGACAATCATACTGTATTATTGAAAGAGGGAAAGACATGCACCATGTAGCTTTTCAATTAAAAAAAATAGTAGCCAAAACTAAAATGAAAAAATATCAGTAGAAATGACAACTTTATTAGTGTTATGTGATGGTGCTACAGGGAACAATAGTCTACTTATGTTTATTCTTAAATAATGTTGAATTCCTGAAAGGCTTTCTATTGAAAATTCTTTCACCTCTGGATATCAGCTCTTGTTTGTAAGATGCTACTTAGTTTTCTCCTATCTATGGCCTAATCTTTTCTCTCTCAAGCCTTTTTAAAAATGACTATTTCAATTGGGGAAAAAGAAGACATATGTAAAAGTTTAGACAATAAAAAATAAAAATTAGTATTTCATACAATTATTTGCCTTCCTTCATATAATTGTTTTTAGAAAACTGCAAATAAGGACACAAATTGTAAATCCAGGAAGAATTCCTATTTTTATTACACCAATCAGAGTGTTCATTTTTCTAAAGGAATCCATGCCATTTATCTGTTCAAGTACATTAAGCCCCTGCCTAAAGGATTTAGGCTAGTGTTTTCCCTTCTGAAAAGGAATCACCACGGTCATGCAGATCAGAGTAATAAGAGTTTAAAGTCATTTTATCCATTCATCCTTTCATTCATTCATTCATTCACTTTATATTACCTGCTTTCTGTCTTATGCAGAAGACAGATAAGTAAATGAAATGTACCAATACCATGCCCTCTAATAGAGAAATGGCCAGGATGCTTTGCTAACTGGAAGAAGAGGGGACTGGATGCCATCAGGAAAGGCTTCTCAGAGTGGATTTGCTTATAGAAGACTGAGGGCCAATTGACTGGTAGAAATTGGTTGAGAAGGGCATCCCAGGATGTAGAAACAGATTGTACCAAGGCATAGAAATGTGAAAGGGTCTGTTTGCCTTTGAAAAGAATGAAATTCATCCTGTGTAGTCATTGGCATGGTGGCAGAAATGTGGAATATCTGGGGACTAGGAGCCTAGACACAAGATAAGCATTAAACATTTGATTATTTCTCTTTGAGAAATACAGATTTTTCAAGTACATCTTTCAATATGACCCTATGACTTCATGGATCCTTCCTGACACACACGCAGAGACACAGGTATCAGTAAAAGTTATTGTTGTAATAAATTAAACTATTCCTCATGAACTCCTATTCAGCCTTCAAGACCTAGGTGAAATGGTACTTTTGAAATGAAGTCTCCATTGATCCCTGACTAATGGTGCCTTCACATAGCACTTACCACATATTATGGAGGTTGCCTTTATAAATTGCCTGTCTTGCTCACTGCTATATCAAGCCCCAACATAGTTCCCAGTCCCTAGAAAGAGCTTAATAAATGATTTTGAATATATAAAAATATATATTAGGCCCACTAAAATTATTTGAAACATACAGGTACAACCTTCAGCATCTTTGCAAGAAAAATTTTATTCAGAATGGAAGTAACACAGTTTGAACCTTCATCACAAGACATTAACTAATTAAGCACCAAGTTGAAGTTTCTTGGTTTTTCATTTGCCTTTCATAGCCCAGGGTCACTTCCCAAATATTTCTAAATATTTTGTTGTTTACTGGTTTATTTTCTTTTCTGTTATTTTCATCAAGACACACTTTAATATAATGCTACACTGAGCGATATTAGATCAGCTAGAAATATTTTAGACTTTCAAAGCATGGGCATTACATATTCAAAACAGGACCTAATGTTTCAGAGCTTCATATTCTACTATAATTATATGGTTCAATGCAAGTGATTATATCTCTTCTTCAGTAATGGGCTGAAAAGTTTTGGTTTGCTGGTTCCCTCATAATTTACTGCCTAGGTATAATAGGCCAGTCTTGCGGGGGGAAAAAGATGATAAATGATGCTGGCTAGGATTCATAGATTTATTAAATTTCTATCAAACAGTGCAACAAAAAAATCTGCCTAAGTTAGAAATGGGCTCAAATTTTTTAATCAAAATTCATGAGTCCTGATGCTTGGTTCAGTAGATCCAAGGAAAGCTTGAATTGAAGACTGATTAAAGAAAATAAAAGGCTTATTTGAAGTAATTTTTCAATGACGGCTTTTAATTGGATGTTAAATCAAATTCTTATCTTCCTTTCTGCAGATAGCACATTATATAAAATACAGTTAGTGGCACTACCACTGTAACTGATACACTGAATAACAATTGACTTCTCACTTTACACTGAGAGGGGAGAAGGGCTGTGGTTGTCAGCCTGTCAGAAATTAAGTATGTAAATTAATGCTTAAGTGTATGAATATGAATATGATTTACAAGAGGCTCAGAGTATTGTTGGGAGAAAACACTGAGGTTTTTCTTTCCCCTTCAAGGTTAACAAGTGCTCAGTGACCTTTACAGATTGTGTGCAAGCATGGTTGCATTAGCAGGGTGCCCACGTGTGCATTTTGCCACTGAGCTTTGGCTGGGAGCTTTAATACCCCAGAAGAGCAAATACTGAACTCATTCTCTAATGTCCCTTTCTGCCATCCATGAATGTCAGCCCATAAAAGCAATTTCATTAGCATTTCCTCATTTTCTAATATAAGCAGTTAGTGTGGCCTAATAATGGACCCTTATACATCTTTCCCAAAGGATGGGTGCTGTGTCTCTAGGAGGGAGGGAGATGCCAGGACTGGGGAACTCTGAGAGCACCTTGGTTAGCAAATGGGAGCACTTGGGGCCCTATTTTAGAACAAGGGTGGGTATTCCTAAAAAAGTCTGCTTCCTTTTGGAGGCCATTGGTGGGGGAAGGGTGGAGCAAATGCCTCTTTCACAACTGACTGAGATGGTGTTGGTTTGCAAGAGTTAATGGAACTTTTTAAAGTGCTGAGTTAACTCCCAGAATAGCATTTAGAGATTGAGGGAATGGAGTTTACATATACTCGTTTTCTCATATACATTTTTAGTGGTAGATCTTTAGTAGACAGCTCATTAATTTCATGGTTCTTTATAGCCAAGAATAATATCCTTTAGGCTTGGGAAACATTTCTGCAATTTTTGTTCAAATTTTTAGAACTATAAAAACTATGTTCCATCGAATTTTAAATTGGGGAAACCCTAGTACAGCTCAGATCTAAATACATCTTCATTCCTGTTACCCTAAATAGAATTGCATCTGTATTGGCTTCCCATGTTTGAGATTATACACGATGTTATCATTTTGCTGCTTGAGAATGATCAAACCTAGTGAAATTTATGTTGCATGACTATATAGTCTATTTATTCATTTAACATTTTTATTGTTGAAAGACTTACATATGTCCCCTCCCCCCCCCC
>NW_005363283.1:2455132-2464030 GCF_000412655.1 Myotis brandtii
ATCGCCCCCCCCCCCCCATTGATCTCTTCTGCCTGCTGCTCTAACCCTAACCCCAGCCTTCACCTCCCTATCTTATGTGTCCATGGGTTATGCACATATGCATACAAGTTCTTTGGCTGCTCTTTTTCCACCCACCCTCCCCCACTTTCCCTCTGAGATTCATAGATAGTCTGTTTTTATTGCATATTTTGTTGACCTTTTTTAGAGTAGTTTTTAGTTTAATTGCAAGATTCTAAATTTCATCAATAATGATACTTATATCTGTACATATTGCACACCTACTTTGGGCTAGGCTAGTCACTTTAGATTGATGATGGTAACCATAAGCTGTAGTGAGTGATAGAGTTATTGAGGAATAGCCCAATGCTACATGGCTAGAAGTTACCAAGCTTGCACTGCAACCCTACACACAATTCAGCGCGCTTTTCTCTCTGAAATTTTCACAGCTCCTGCAAGATAGTTGACCTTAGGTCCATTTTACAGATAAAGAATCTGAGACTCGGGAAGGTTAAGTTATTAAGAGTGTAGAAATTAAGAGGCTAATATGGAATTTGTGCCATGATTTTTCCACTTTGTCCCTTCACCCTTTCCTTCTCCCCTTCTTATAGTATAGGCACTGTGTCTACCATGATGCTGAATGCCTTTACTCCCAATGTTCATTCAGAGTCTCCTAAGCAGTTATCCTTTCTCAGATCTCATCTTTCTTGATTTCACAATTTTTAAGAAGAGCATTTGCCAATATTCCCCATTCTTCTTTTTAAAACTATTTTCATGACATTGTATTCTATTGGTTCTCACCCCAAATCCCCATCTGTCATTTGATGCATTTTTCTTCTATGTCCTGGCCTGGGGATTCATTTCAGTGTTTTAACCTTTAGCTAATTCAGTCATCAGATTTGTTCATTTTCAAAGTTTTTATTCTCTTGACTAGGTATTTCTACCTGTGCTAGCTCTCCCAGGCTCCCCTCACAAACTTCTAGCTGTCTGCTGTTTGAGCCATATTTGGATTTAAGTCAGAATTCTGCAAAGTACTTTCTGTATAACCTTGGGAAAGTCAATTAATATTTCTAAGCTGCAGTTTTCTCATTTGTAAACTGGGAATAATAATAGAACATCATACAGTTTTTGCAAGAATTTAAATTGAGATGATGAAGATAAAGGACACAGCATACTACCTGGAACGTAATAAGCACTCAGCAATAGCAAATGGTAGCTATTATTACTATTACTAGAGTCCCGGTGCATGAAATTCGTGCACTTGGTGGGGGATGGGGGGTCCCTCAGCCCAGCCTGTGCCCTCTTGCAGTCCGGGAGCCCTCGAGGAATACTGGATTTGAACTGCTATGAACAGTGAAAAAGGACCAAAACAATTATCTAGTTTATTGGCTTCATCCTGAGGTATGCAAGAGCTACATCCTTCTTTCTATGCCATCATGGTGTTTCTAAATGCAGGAGTTGCCTTGGGAATGAGGGGAGTATGGTACTTTCAGAGCATTCTGGGATTTCTAGATTCATAAACCAGTTATGCACAACTCTAAGATGCCCTACTGACAGTGGCAAAGGACATTTGGCTGGGTTGGATTTCCTACAGGAGGAAGCATGTTAGAGCATAATATGGTGCTAAACAGATTCTGAGAAACAGAGCATGTGCTCTGATCAAATCAGCACTGAGCATCACTCACTGTGTGTATGAGTATATACCATGGGGCTTCTGAGTACAGAAACCATGTTGTATTGGGTGGTCAAATGGCAGGTGTTTAAAGAATTGTGGTATTAAACTCCTCACTATTCTTTAAT
Organism: Myotis brandtii; assembly: GCF_000412655.1. Lineage (NCBI taxonomy): Eukaryota > Metazoa > Chordata > Mammalia > Chiroptera > Vespertilionidae > Myotis > Myotis brandtii. Next base: position 2,456,930 of record NW_005363283.1, read on the forward strand.
TGGGCCTCTTTGATTCTTCCTGCTTTCCTTCCCATAAACTATTTGGTTGTTTTCCATGCCTTTGCATGTGCTATTCCCTATTCTAGGAATACCATCCTCCTTCTTTGCTAATTCATAGCCATCTACACCTTCCAAATACAACAGAATCAACAAGTTATTATATGAAGTTTGTGAGCCTTTGTCTTACATCCAATGATAGGCTGTCTACCTGCCCCTATATGTCCAGTATTTAGCACAATGTTCTGAACCTAGGATGAGCTCTCTTAATGTTTATAGATGGAAGAAATAGAGTAAAGGAGAGAGGGAAGAGAGAGGAAGAGAGGAAGGCAGAATGGGGAGGGGGAATTTAACCAAATCACTGTAGAATCAAACAACTCATTAATAATCCAACTGTGGTGTTTGCACATCTAGTTTCATTCCTGAATAGCAGCCCAATTAAAAAAATGGATTTCAAGTGAGAGAATGTCATGGTCACATTAGTATTGAAAAAGCCACAGCACGTCCCTGATTTAATTATGTTATGTGAAAATCTAAGCAGTGATGTAAGAATGTTTCCCTCTTGGGGTATTTGCTATTTTTTTAAAAAAATTTAACCTTTGTGGCAGCTGAAACCTCTTAATAAAGTAGTGTTAACTGGTGAGGACCCTAATGAACTTTGGCAAAAATTTATGTTTTTCTTTTAATCATATACAAGAAAAATAGTATGTTACTTGCACAGATAGGTTTCTAATTATAGCTTTTGCATTATACTGTTTTATTTTTATTTTATTTTTTCTTTATTGATTAAGGTATTACATATGTGTCCTTATCCTCCCCATTGCCCTCCCCATCCCCCACTCATGCCCTCACCCCCCTCGTGTCTGTGTCCATTGGTTAGGCCTATATGCATGCATACAAGTCCTTTGGTTGATCTCTTTCCCTTATATTGTTTTAATTGTCTTTTTAAATGCAGTGTTTAACATTCCTCCAAGAATTTCTCAATTATTTCTTTACTGAGCAGAAGACTTTTAGACATCGAGTCCATTTCTTAAAACGGTACATTTTAACATTAAAATCCCTCTTTTCTCCCAGTGTCATGTTGCAGCTTATATTCCTCCTTTCCCAGGACACTTCATCCCCTTGCTTGAACGCAAAGACCAAAGTCAGAAGAACTTGAGAAGACATTTGTAAATCTCACTTCCTTTCAGCTCTAAGACCTTGGGGATGTTGTGATGTTATAGCTGTTCATCTGAGGTGGAGGAAATAGGATTAAACGGAATGAAACCAAACCAGATCACTCAAATCCACATTTTTATAATGTGGATAATATGCTTTTTTTCTGGAAGTTATGAAAGATGTTTTTTATTTCTTATTTTACAAAAATACCTGTCCCTGGGTATTGATAATTCTAGTTTAAATTCTTCAAAAGAATCTGTGACTTGCAATTGCTCTGATGGTTATGCAGCTATTTTTAAGTTTGTGTTTTTGCTCTGAAAAGTATACACTGTGGGGTAAATTTTATGTGCAATTATATATCACTGGAGGAAACTTTTGAGGCAATAGCATAAATGGATTTATAAGGCAACCTTCCAAGAATATGGCCCAGATGATCTCATAACATATACATCTGGTCTTTTATTTATCTCATTAAACTTATTCTGACACATTTTTCATATAATAGCTTTCCTGATTTCTTTGGCAAAATGTCAACATTGTATCTTTTGAGGGAAGATAATGCTTTCTCTGTTTTTGACTCTTGGAGCTCTGATGTATACCCTGCATTTTACCAAGTGGCAGAAAGGCCATTTGTCATTGTTGATTATTACCAGGATAACTTGTAGATGTGAGATTCTATCCAGTGCTCTGAACTTAAAATTTCTCCATAGATCACTGACAGAAGAAAGCATATGGAGTCCATGCTCTTTGAGTTTATCTCTATATCCCATGGAAGCTATTGCTATCTGGTCTGCCACTTAGCCTTCCAAACATGTCTCCCACTCTTTTTAGGAAAATCAGTAGCTCCCAATCTTCCTACATATGTCTAGCTAAGATTGACATAATACAAACTCCAGAACTCTATATTTAAGCAAGCTCTTCTTTTGCACATGAAGGAACAATGTGATAGTGGTCCATTTGTTTCTGATAAAGATCTTCTTATCAAATAAATCAGGGTTATGATCCAGAGTAGACCAGGAAAGCAGAAAGCACAACTATAAGCCTCCAAAATGACTGAATCTAGTAAAATTATGTTCCAAATCCTGTTCAAAGGGCACTAATGTACAATACACATGGATCATACAAGAGACCTCATTATGCACAATATGATATGCAACACACATGTTCAACCATACTATTAAGACTTTTTATCTCTATTAATCTAATAAACTAACTCAAATAAACATTATTTTAATATTTAATTACCAATAATTCTGTTTGGCTTCTTAAAATTTTAAGGAACTTTTGGGGATTGATTTGGTTTTCCACAAATTTTAAAAGTCATTTTCTGGTGAGCTGGTATTTGTTTTTTGTTTTTTTTTTCCTCTCAATAAATTTCCCTATAGCAAAGAATATCAGGATCATCCCATAAACAGTAGAACTGCTCTTATCTGCCTACCCACTCTTCAGAAATAGCCATTGTAATATTGAAATCCTTGGAGATCTCACAAGGGATCTCATGATAAAAGTCTGGGGACTAGAATTTTCTTGGTCCTTTTATTTTCTCAGTTTTGAGTCTCTCCTCCCTGCATCCTTAGAAAAAACTTCATAAAAAAAATCAAGTTTATCTCTGAAGTGACCAGAAATCACAAAGTGCCAAATGATTGTGTTGGTAGAATTAGTTGTGAAAAGGAGAAAGAAGATTTATTTGTTTTCCTGGAAGACCTAAGGGCTGTTATGGTCTACCTGTATAGGTCCAAATATCTGACCTTTCTTAATGCCAACTAACGGGATATCACCTTTGAGACTTCCTGCTTTGACCCTCCCTTCTTCCCCCCTCCCCATTTTCCTTTTCCAGCATCAACAAGATAGAACCCTGTTAGAGAATTCATTCAGTGTTTGGGTATTGATTATACATTGTTGAAGGCACAATTAGCCATTGTGAAGGAGGGAGTCTGTAAAATGCTGCAAAGTGGTAACTACTTGTGAGTAGAGGCACTGCTCTTCTTTCCTGTTAAGAGATTTTTCAATTTAAATGTACTGTTATGGAATAGAAAAAGGATAATGTATATCTTCTGCCCTCTAGTAGTAGGGCTAAGAGAAATATACAAATAATTATAATGAAATGAATAACAGGGCTTTCCCCCATATTATCTATATGGGCTGTGGGTACATAGGAGGAAAGCATGAACATGCTGATTGTGTTCACTCTCATAGATGGGGGAGTTTTTCCAAGTTGTTTGTAGTGGTGATTAAGTTTTTACAATTGCCAGAGCAAGTTCAGGGGGATAGATTAGTATTTGAAACTTCCTAATTGCTTTCCATCTCTTTATCACTTTATGTATGCTTACATCAGAAAGTCCCATGTTCAGTCAATTCTTTGCATCATACTATATTTAGTCCTATCTTGATGTAGACAGAAACTGTTTTTGTCACTTTTGTTTTGAAATCATTGTGACACTGAGGCAGTTAAGTGCTTTTTCTGTGCTTAATTATGATATTTAGTTACAGAAAATGGTTTCCTTTTTCCAATCAACCTTAATCAGAGCCTTTGGTCTGACCTCCTAGGTCTGAATCATGTTATATTTACTCCTCAAAAAAATAACAGAGGGGATCCTGCACAGGTTATACTAAATCACAAACTGATGAGGGGTGACAGGTTCTGCAGTAAGTTGGAATCACATGTTATTTGATTTTTGCCTCTATAGGCCAAATTTCAATAGAAAAAAAAAGACAGAGGAGGTCAGTGCACATATGCAGATAGTCTGAAATGAGATCACAGCACCAGTGACAACATCTCATTGAATTTTATTCTTTTTTAATTTTTTTCTTTATTGATTAAGGTATTACATATGTGTCCTTATCCCCCCATTGCCCCCCACCCGCCACTCATGCCTTCACCCCCCTGGTGTCTATGTCCATTGGTTAGGCGTATATGCATGCATACAAGTCCTTTGGTTGATCTCTCCCCCTTACCCCTACCCTCCCCTACCTTGACGGTCTGATGGTCTGATCAATGCTTCTCTGTCTCTGGATCTTCATTTTATTCTTTAGGTAAGGGAAATATATATAATTTATATATAATTTTCTAGCAATAAAACCCAAATATCCAAACATTGTTAAAACCATCATATAGTCAAATATCCAAGTATGTGTTTATATTCATAGGGATATATTGTGCAAATATATATCTTATTTTATTAATAATATGATGTATTAATTATATCCATATATCTGTGTCTTTATATTTACCAATCCATCTTATAAGGTGTTTTTTTAATTTTGTATGAGATGTTTCCTAAATTTTGCTTGGAACTCCTAAATAACTTCCCAGAAACAAACATGCTGTTGGTCACCTGAGTCCATCACTCCTTAAAGTTAAGTTGGTGAAGCAGAACAACTTAATTTGAATCATTGTCTAGTTTTCTTGTTTATGATTAGTGATTATTTTAAAGTTTGACAGACTGAGCATGACCAGCAAAATATTTAAAGAGAGTGGACTTGTATCAATGAAGATCAGTATAGGGGATTAGTATATAATAGGTTTTAGAATATCACAGCCTGCATTTATATTTAGTCACTGCCTCATACTAGTGTGGGCAAGATATTTAACTACCCTGAGTCTCATTTTCATTATCCATAAAATGAGGATAATAATAGTGCCTACTTTAGAGGGTCAGTAAGGGTCACATGAAATAAACTATGTAAAGTGATTAGCAGAAAAGATTAGCTCTGTTGTATATGAGCTAACATTCAGTGGAGCTGTCTTGGCCAAGGATCAGAACTGGCTAAGGTTGGCAGAAAGCAAGAACAGTTAACAGATTAATCAGTGCCTCTCCTTATTGTACTATGTACCTTGAACTGGATGATCTCATGTGAAAGAGCTAACTCTGCTTTCTTCTTTGCTGGTGAAGTATGGTAATTCTGAATATTTTGCCTGTGAATGTTCCATTTGATAGTGGTTATTTGTGTCCTTTATAATTCATAAATAATCAACTTATTTATTTTAAATAAAAAATAGACAATTCAAGAACTGACTTATTTCTCTCTGTTATCTTCATATTAGTAAATTTGAGTCTTCATTCACCATGTCTGAATAGTTTTAAAACCTGCCCAGGCACAATGACCAAAAAGATAATTTTGAATTAAAAAAAAATGAAAGATGTTTTGCAGTTAAAGATTCCTTACTCTTTGGATGATTACATTTAGATGTTCAGAATGAATATTTTGAGGGCTTTTAGCAGCTTAGCACAATATTTTTTTGGAAGTTATGTTTTGGAAATCAATTAGCACACATGAAACTGAGACGCATACATGCAAGGAGTGAATGAAAAGCAGCTAACTCTTGATTTCTCAAGTCATTACTTTTGACCTGTTGACCCCTGGATAAGATGGGTATTCACAAATGTCATGGAGCAATCACATGACATGAGTACATGGAGTCCAAAAATAGGATCAAAAGACCTGAGTTGTTGTCCTCTAAAAGGGAAAATAATATGAGGAGGTTGAACTATAAAAGTCTATCCAATTAAATTTCAATCTGATATATTTAAGGAATTTTGTTCTATAAATGTCTTGCCTCGGGATATAACTTTCTGGTTGTGGCCAGTAAAATATTAAATTGTATTTGTTATACAGCAGGGGTTTGCAAACTATGGACACCTGTTTTTTTAATAAATAAAGTCTTATCAGCACACAGGCATGCCCATTTGCTTAGTTATTGTCTAGGATTTCTTTTGTGCTATAAGGGTAGTGTTGAATAGTTGTGACAAAGACCATACAGCCTGCAAAGCTGAAAATATTTACTACATGGTCCTTTACAGAAATAGTTTGTTGACTTGTGTACATATGCATGTACTATAGACATATGTACATATATGTCTATATGTATATAAATATATAAATTCTAGAGCGTTATGCATACATGTTAATTAGAAAATAGTATAAATAACTATGCCTTGCTTCTAGCATGGTGGTTGGGCCTCATTAGGTGCCCAGTAAATGAGAGTTATTAGTAGATTCTTAAGATAAAGAGACTACTCAAATATTTGACAGCTGTTTTGTGGTTTTGCTTTCTTTTTTTAATTATGGTTATTCTTTGGCAGACATTTCCAGTAACTTTTTTAAATAAAAATTGTAGATGTTCTTTGTGTAAATTTGGGAAACTTCAGAAAAGCTTAAGAATAGAATGAAAATTACCCATAGTCTCACCAACAAGTAATGATTACTGTAGACATCTCAGTGAAACCTATCTCTTCAGATTATTTGTCTCTCCCAAAGAGAATCATACTTTTTTTTAAAAAAATATTTTATTGTTTAAGGTATTACAAATAGTAGTACATATGTCTCTTTTTCCCCCCATTGACCTCCCCATGGCCTCCGCTACCCCCCGGCACTTGCCCTCACCCCACCCCATGTCTTGCATCCATTGGTTATGCTGATATGCATGCATACAAGTCCTTCAGTTCATCTCTTACCCCCGCAACCCTCCCCTGCCTTCCCACTGTAGTTTGACAGTCTGTTCAATGCTTCTTTGCCTCTGTATCTATTTTTGTTCATCAGTTTATAATGTTATTTATATTCCACAAATGAGTGAGATCATGTGGTATTTTTCTTTCACTGACTGGCTTATTTCACTTAGCATAATGCTTTCCACTTCCATCCATGCTGTTGCAAATGGTAAGAATTCCTTCTTTTTTACTGCAGTGTAGTATTTTATTGTGTAGATGTACCATAGGTTTTTAATCTATTCATCTGCTGATGGGCACTTAGGCTGTTTCCAAATCTTAGCTATGGTAAATTGTGCTATGAACATAGGGGTGCATATATCCTGTCTGACTGATGTTTCTACTTTCTTGGGATATATTCCTAGAAGTGGGATTACTGGGTCAAATGGAAGTTCCATTTTTAGTTTTTTGAGGGAACTCCATACTGTTCTCCACAGTGGTTGCACCAGTCTGCATTTCC
>NW_005363283.1:2464416-2479092 GCF_000412655.1 Myotis brandtii
TGCTGCTTATGGCTTCTTCTAAGATTTTTATGGTTTCCCATCTTACATTTAAGTCCTTTAGCCATTTTGAGTTTATTTTTGTGTATGGTGTAAGTTGGTGGTCTAGTTTCATTTTTTTACAAGTATCTGTCCAGTTTTCCCTACACCATTTATTGAAGAGACTGTCTTGACTCCGTATTCTCTTGCCTCCTTTGTCAAATATTCTTTGAGCATAATGGCTTGTGTGGATGTCTGGGTTCTCTGTTCTGTTCCACTGGTCTATATATCTGTTCTTGTACCAGTACCAGGCAGTTTGAGAACAGTGGCTTTGTAGTATAGCTTGATATCTGGTATTGTGATCCCTCCAACATTGTTCTTCTTTCTTAAGATTGCTGCAGATATTAAGGGTCTTTTTTTATTCCAGATGAATTCTTGGAGAATTTGTTCTAGGTCTTTGAATTATGCTGTTGGTATTTGAATGGGGATTACATTGAATTTACAGATTACTTTGGGTAGTGTGGACATTTTAATGATGTTGATTCTACCAATCCATGAACATGGTATATTCTTCTATTTGTTCTTATCTTTCTCTATCTCTTTTTTCAGCATCCTGAAATTTTCTGAGTTACAGCTCCTTTATCTCCTCGGTTAAGTTTATTCCTGGGTATCTTAATTTTTTGCTGCAATGGTAAATGAGATTGATTTATTTAAAATTTCTCTTTCTGTGAGTTCATTATTGGTGTATAGAAAAGCCATAGACTTCTGGGTGTTAATTTTATATCCTGCTACATTGCCGACTTCATTTATTAAGTCTAGTAATTTTTTGATGAATTTTTGGGCTTTTCTATGTACAATATCATGTCATCTGCAAATAAGGACAGTTTTATTTCTTCTTTTCCAATTTGGATGCCTTTTATTTCTTCTTCTTTTCTGATTGTGATGGCTAGTACTTCCAGTACTGTGTTGAACAGGAATGGTGAGAGTGGGCATCCCTGTGTTGTTCCTGTTTTTAGGGGGAAAAAGGTTTTAGTTTTTGCCCATTGCATATGATGTTGCCTATGGGCTTGTCATATATAGCTCTTATTATGTTGAGGTATGATTCGTCTATGCCCACCTTGTTGAGAATTTTTATCAAGAAAGGGTCCTGGATTTTGTTAAATGCTTTTTCTGAATAAATGGATATGATTATATGGTTCTTATCTCTCAGTTTGTTTATGTGGTGTATCACATTTATTGATTTGTGGGTATTGTACCATCCTTGCATCCCTGGGATAAATCCCTCTTGGTCATGGTGTATGATCTTTCTAATGTAATGCTTGATTTGATTTGCTAGAATTTTGTTGAGGATTTTGGCATCTATGTTCATGAGGGATATTGGCCTGTACTTCTCTTTCTCTTTATTGTCTTTATCTGGTTTTGGGATTAGAGTAACACTGGCTTTGTAGAAAGAGCTTGCAAGTGCTTATTGCTCTTGAATTTTTTGGAATAGTCTGAGGAAGATAGGCTTTATTTCTTCTTAGAGTGTTTGATAAAACTCCCCTGTGAAGCCATCTTGTCCAGGGCTTTTGTTTGTTGGAAGTTTTTTGATTACTGCTTCAATTTCCTCCATAGTTATCGGCCTATTTAGATTTTTTAGTTCCTCCTGTTTGAGTTTTGAAAGGTCATATTTTTCTAGGAACATGTCCATTTCTTCTAAGTTGACCAGTTCGTTGGAGTAGAGTTGCTCATAGCATTTTTTAGGATTCTTTGTATTTCTGTGGGGTCTGTTATTTCACCTCTTTCATTTCTGATTTTGTTTATCTGGGTCCTCTCTTTTTGCTTCTTGGTGAGCCTAGCTAGAGGTTCATCAATCTTGTTTATCCTTTCAAAGAACCAGCTCTTGGTTTCATTGATCTTTTGTAATTTTTTTTTGTCTCTATGTCATTTATTTCCATTCTGATCTTTATTATTTCCTTCCTTCTGCTCACACTGGGCTTTTCTTGTTGCTCTCTTTCTAATTCTTCAAGTTTCAGAGTTAGATGGTTTTTACCAGTTTTTCTGTTTTGTTTTATTTTGTTTATTTGTTTGTTTGTTTTTTGTTTTTGTTTTTTTGAGGTAGGCCTGTAATGCTATGAACTTCCCTCTCAGGATTGCTTTCACTGTGTTCCAAATATTTTGGATTGTTGTGTTTTCTTTGTTGTTTATTTTCAGGATGTGTTTTATTTCTTCTTTGATCTCTTTGGTAACCCACTCATTGTTTATTAGTATGCTATTCAGCTTCCAAGTGTTTGAATTTTTGTGGTTGTTTTTACTGTAGTTGATTTCTAATATTATGCCATTGTGATCTGAGAAGATGCTTGATATGATTTCAATCCTCTTGAATTTGGAGAGACTTTGCCTGTGTCCCAATATGTGGTCTGTCTTTGAAAATGTCCCATGTGTGCTTGAGAAGAATGTATATTCTGTAGTTTTGGGATGGAATGTTCTAAACATGTCGCTTAAGTCCATCTGATCTAGTGAGTCATTTAGGATTGATGTTTCTTTGCTATTTTTTTTTTTTTTGTCTAGAGGATTTATCCAGTGATATTAATGGGGTATTAAAGTCTCCTACTATGATTGTGTTGCTGTCAATCTCTCCCCTGATATCTTCCAGAAGGTTTTTTTTTTAATGTATTGGGTGCATAAATGTTTACCAAAGTTATATCCTCTTGTTGTACCGATCCCTTTGGAATTATGATGTGGCCTTCCTTGTCTCTTGTTATGGTCTTCACTTTGAGGTCTATTTTGTCAGATATAGGTATTGCTACCCCAGCTTTTGAGAATCATACTTTGTATACACTTTTTTGTTATATTTTTGAACATTCTCATATACAATTAATATTTAAAAATTTCTTTTTAAGGAGTCATAATGTAATATGATTATATCATATTTTATTAACCATTCCTCCTGTGTTGAACATTTAGACTGTTTCCATTCTTTGGCATCACAAATAGAACTTTAATAAACAACATTGTGCATGAATCATTTCATGCACGTCTGGCTTTTTTCCCCTTAGGATAAGTCCTGGAAGTAGAATTATTGGTTTGGAGGGTAAGAACATTTTCTAGGCTATTGTTACTTGTTGATGAATATCTCCCACCAGGATGAGAGAATGCCAATATTCCCTACTCCTCCTTGGATGACAGCACTAGGTAATATCACTTTGAATGTTTTGCTATTTTGAAAGGTTAAATGTGTCATTTTGAAATGTTTTTACAAAAATATAAATATGTTTTCTTACCTCTCTGTTGGCTATTGTGGTTGAAGATGTTCTGACATAGAAGGCAGAGTCCTTGCCATTCAAGAGGCTTTGTGGGAAAGATGTCTCTCAAAAGTTATATCTCTTTTTATATTGGATTCTTGCTGCCCAATACAGGCTCAGGCAGTGATTCAGACTCTGCTGCCAGGGAAAGAGAATATGTTCTAGGTAGGAAGACCAACAGTCTTGAATTTTCATTGCTAAGCTGAGCAGTCCTGGGTACACCAGGATAGTTGCTCAAACTATTTTGTTTGGCATCATAGGAATTGGACTTGAATCCTGGAAATGTCAGACAGGTCTTGTAATGTTAGGGAGTCCTTACAGAAAACTACTCTTATGTGAAAAGTTCTTTCCTTTGATTAGCATTATCCTTGAAGATACTTACAAATTTATAAGCCATTCAAATTTTGTAGCTTTACTACACGACTTAATTATTTACATGACTATAGGGGTTCTGGAACATATTTTATTTCTTTTGAACTATGAGAAACTACATTTAAACCCAAACCAGAAAGAATTAAGGTTTTGCTTCTCCACAAACATTGTGAAATGAGTTCAGCAATTATTACTGAGATGAGAAGGTATCAATGCAGCATGACAACGAGGACACAGTGTATTCAGAGAAGGTGAGGGCATGAGCGTAACGTGGGGATAAGGACACATATGTAATATCTTAATCAATAAAAAATACATATTTTTTTAAAAAGTGGTTCTGAAAGTGACATTTTCTGACATAGTTCTCAACCTAAATTATTATAACCAAAGGATGCTCTGTGCATAAACAGTGTTGATTCCAAATCACAGTAGTGGAAATAGAGGATGGAGATATTTTTTGTTATACTTTGAGGATGGAAGGATGGAAGGATCATTATGTTATCCAAGGAATAGTTTTGTTACTATGATGGATATAGGGAGGATGCATCTGATCCTCCCTATATCCATCATAGTAAGTTCAAATAGCTTCAAGACTATTGATCTTGTGTCTCACGTCACTTCACCTACATACTGTGATTATAAGAATGCCTGAATTGTGTCTGAGACACTCAAGCTATATGTATTCTGGAAGGAGAAATCATTGTCTTGCCAAGTGAATTTAGTAATTTCATCAATTTCTTGGGCACATTGTGAAAGAAACTGAAACAACTGACCAATGACATTTGCAAAGCACCCTTGCTTTGAACCACAGTCAAGGGTCCCGGGTTTGATTCCGGTCAAGGGCATGTACCTTGGTTGCGGTCACATCCCCAGTAGGGAGTGTGCAGGAGGCAGCTGATCAATGTTTCTCTCTTATCGATGTGTCTAACTCTCTATTCCTCTCCCTTCTTCTCTGTAAAAAATCAATAAAATATATTTTAAAAATTCACCAAAAAGAGCTTTTTCATTTTTCTAACAAATGTATCTGTCCAAACGCCAATTTAACCTTTTTATAATACTAAATAGTGTTTAAAAGTTAAAAACATTGAAACTAAGTTATTTTTACTTTCTTTGTTCCAATGTGCTATAGTTGGAATTTTCATCAGATTGGAAAAAAATAATTCACTCCCAAGCTAAGACCTAATATGGCAAGTTTAGTAACCAAAGCTTCAAACCTACCCAAACTAGGATTTAGAATGGAAATGGTGGCAAACCTCTTAAAGTCTGTGAAGCAGCATTGAATGTTGAATGAAGCTGTTTAAATAGCCAAAATGAAGTTTTCTATGGGCCTCTTTTCAACAGATTCTAATTCCTGCCTATACTGCCTAATTACAGAAAGAAGTCTAAAGGACAACTCAAAGGTGTCACCTTTCTTCTTTTCTTTCTAACAGAATTCACAAAAATTTCCTCAAGTTTCCAACAGTGTCTCTTTCAGAAGCTCCTTGGGAAGAAATATGACCTTCAGGAATTTTTTAATATCTATAGGGAGAGAGGTTTAAGAATGTAGTACCAGTTACATACTCAGAACTGTACTGACTAAATGATTACCAGACAATGGAAGGGCAAACTGTGAGTGTTATTCAGAAGTGAAATCACTGAAAGTAAATTGGAAATTTTCTATGTGTAAAAGAGTGAAATACTCTGAAATATGGAAGTGCATACCTAGAGTTTATATCCTTCATCTCTTTGAACACTTATAACATTTTCAAAGTGCCTTAAGCAAGGAATTGTTCAATAGTTTGTCAATATAGTAAATAACATATGCAGCTCTTATTAAAGTTTGACATAATTTCTTCAGAATATAAATTGCAGAATTTTAAAATATGCCTGTATTAACCTGGCATTCAGTACCAAATCTACAATTTTGGAACCTAAACATTTCTCTTTGCCCAAAGATTTAAGTGCAACTCTTCTGCTTTGGACTCTTTTTGTGTTATTTCATCCATGTATGTAGCCTTAGAAGAAAAAATGTGTAGTCGTACATTTTAATAACATTGTCCCTATGTGTCTGGTATAAGTTTCCTTATATGAAAAATGAGCTTTATATCTTCCTACCACTTCATGGATTTGTTGTGTAAATGAAGACTGATATTATGTTCACTGGACAAATGTGCAGGGAATTATGGCTCCAACCACAGTTGAAATATTTAGCTATTTGAAAACTTGTAGTATTTTTATTATTTTAAACTATTCTTTAAAGTATTTTTGATATTTTATAATTTGAGGGAAAAGTCATTGTACTTATAACTTAGTCCTCTGTGTATGGAGTGGAGGTAGGGAGGATATAAAAACACAGAATTATAGAGAAAGTGAATGATCATGATGACTATATTTCAAAATCAAGTTCCAAAGCCTCTTGCATTATTTATTTCTTCAATTTAAATCATTCACTATCCAGTCTACCTTTATTTCCTGTTAAGTTAGAGCCCTGATGTTACATGATGCAATAGCTCTCTATACTCCAAACTCATTCATTGATTTATTCAACAAATGTTTACAGAGTCCTAACACTGCCAAGCATGGTGCTAGGTGCTGGGAATGTAGCAGTGAACACAGCAGACACTGCCTCTTGTCCTCATGGAGTGTGAAGAAAGCATGTGTCTTTTATTGCAGTTGCCCCAATGCCTAGCATGTGTTTGCTTCATAGTATGACTTAGTAGAGTTTGTTAAACAGATGGTAATCAAATAAATTATTATATAACTGATAAAGTGATTGACACAGTTCTCTGCAAGTTTAGACTTTGTTAGCTCCAAACAACTTCCTCTGCCAATTTTGAATCTCACTATACTACTTGTAATATCAGGGTGCTGCTTAGATATGATCCATTATATCATTTAGCATCTCATCATGAAGATCCAAAAAAGCAAGTTCCCTCAGATACCCATCTGAGAACAAGGCCTCTTAGCATCTAGCTGGCTCATTCTCATTTCCTGCACCTTCTACATCTCATAACATGTCAGGAGACCCTCTTTGCTATGGGCTGCCAGGAAACAGCTCCTCCTTTTTGACCCACCTGGAGTAAGTATCTAGGCTTGAGTAGCAAGCATTTTGTCTACTAAAACTTTGCCTGATTCCATTGTCCTTATTCCTTCCACTTTTATATAATGGTACTATGTTTATCTCCACAAGTTGTCTGTCATCCATTTTATGACAGAAGGGGTTTGAACTTGTAAAATAAAGTTCATGTGGCAAAAAGTCAATGACCTTCACAACCCAGGGTAATGTGGCTGGATTTTTGTGGATAACTTACTTCATGAACTCTGAGTGTGTGTTGCTGAATTACTTTAAAGTTTCAAATAAATGTAGCATGGCATGACCCTTCTCAAAACAACAAATAATTGATTTTTAAAAATATCTTTTAGTACTGAGAATCTCCAAGCCTTTTATAGGCTAGGCATCTACACTTGACAATATTCTCCTGGTAAAAACTTGTATGGTATTTGGCATTGTGCTGGACATACAAAGAAATGCTTGCTGAATTGAATTATAGTCAATATAATTTTCTAGGGGAGTAAAAAACAAAACCTGCAGTCTTTGTCTCTGAGATATGTGTAGAACATACTTGTTGAGTGTTAAACTTCAAGCTGATACTCAGCACTGGATACTGGAACCAGTATTCATTTTATGGTATCATTTCTGAAACACTTTTTACTTTCAACAAAAAAAGAAGACCTTACTACAGTTCATGGTTAATTTGCTATTTTTCACTTCTTTTCACCTGATTATTCTTTTCACGGAATAGTAAGATAGGAAATTAGTAAGAGAAATTGAGGATGAATGCAGATGTTCAAGTTCTGGACCTCTAGGTAGACAGTTTGATTCCCAAATGATTAATTTTTATTTTTGTCACTACCTTTATAGTGGTGCCAGTTGGAAGCATAGCATGCAAAGTGCCACCCAATAAAGAAATTTTCTCAGGGAATAACCCAAAAACTATGAGGTTTTCCTGGGAGTGGATGGAGTAATTAGAGCAATAACTTTTAGACACTTCATTTCAAATAATAATTACATTAATCTGTAGATTAGTTGACTGAAATATTAAATCCTTTGGCACAGGCTTAATAACAATTGTCATAATGGTGCCAAAAAGAAATTTTATGGTCATCTTTTAAATACCAAAGAAATTCCTTATTGTTGTGATAAAATACAGATGTGGTTTAGAAAGAAACTTGCATAGTGAGCAGAAATATAATATATAATTAGAACAAAGAGAGCTTAAATCAAATTAATCTTCATCTGACAGGCACAGTTACATTTAC
Source organism: Myotis brandtii (assembly GCF_000412655.1). Lineage (NCBI taxonomy): Eukaryota > Metazoa > Chordata > Mammalia > Chiroptera > Vespertilionidae > Myotis > Myotis brandtii. The sequence continues at coordinate 2,472,348 of NW_005363283.1, forward strand.
ATCATTGAGTGCAAAGTCATAGCCAAAATTGAAATTAGAAACAGATAATTATGATAAGAGAGGACACTTATGCTGACTTTTCTCATGCATAATTAGAAAGAATACAAAATGCAATGCTTGTTCTAATTAGAATTAGCATTAAAAGATTCCAGTTTTGTTGAATTCTGGGTTTTGTCATAAAAAAGTTGTTTAAATAATTGAATGATGAACATGCAAATGTATTTGCTTGTTTGTTCAAGATCAAAACAGGAAGCCAGTTTAGGAATATAACTTCAATAGTACAATGATATGGATTACGTTAATTTATTATGTCAATGACATCTCATAATTTTGTTGGCTTTGTTACATGTGTTTTTATTTCCTTTGATAATCTGATTTTATTCTTAAAATCTGCCTTTCATTTTCTTCTGCAAAGTATTTTATTGCATATATGCCTACATATACACATACCTTATAAAAACAGAGGGTCCAGTTGTTCACTAGGCATATAAAAAAGGTGTTTAATGGCAGGTTCAGAAATGCAGATATCAAAAGACCTTGTGATACAGTTCTGTTATTTCTTCTTGAAGTTCAAATTTTCTATTTCTGAATGATTGAACTCAAAGGGAAATTTTGCTTCCCATTGACAGATCTTTTTGAAATACTCATTCCTGAATTCCTTACTAGAATCAATCTTTGGTGATATTTTCAGTGATCCTGGTAATTGAGAGAGACAGGGTAAGGTGTTAGCCAGCATTATGGGCTTTGAATGGGACTGCAGAAGTCATTACTCTATATCCTTTGCTTTTCTTGATCCCTTGTCCTTTTTCTCTTCTCTTTTTTGCTTTTTCTTCTTTCTGTTCCCTTCTTTTAAAGATGAAGCCCTAGCCGCTTCAGTAGCAGCAGTGGTCCTGGCTTCCTAACTAAATATTAAGGGACTCTTGGAGTAATTTTATTATTTTCCATTACATTTCTTCTATTGCATCTTGATGCACATTATTGTAAATTATGAAACTCTGAATTCCATCTATTTTGGAAATATATGAATTCCTGGCAAGACAGATGGACCTAGACATATCAATTGAAATAAACAAAGTGTACCATAGTTGCTTTCTGAAAAATGGGTTTTATAGAATCCCTTTTTGCATGCATACAGGATTTATATTTAGGGTACCATTGAATGCCTTACCAATCAAGGCCCTTTACAATGTGGCAGAGGATAACTAAGTGAAGTTATAGATTTCCTCCCTAAGAAGGTCTTTATAATCAAGGAACATTCTGATCTGTCAAAGATTATGTAGGGTGATTTCTCTAATTCTATGATCCTGATCACTGTCATCTTCCTTCTTAGCTTAGTGTCCTCTCAGAATTTCCCAGTGTTCAGAAGTGCCAGAAGAAGTACTGAAGTTGTGGATTCTCCCTTGATATGGGTAGCATTAATGTTCTTTGGCCTTCACATTTTTTTGGACTGTGTTTTTGTTTGTTTGGTTTGTTGCTTGGTTTTACTCTAAAGGAAAAGGGCGGTAGAGAAAGTATGTAATGTCTGATGTTATTTTATTTTTTAATCCTCATCCAAGGATATTTTTCCATTGATTTTTAGAGAGAGTGAAAGGAACGGGGAGAGACAAACATTGATGTGAGAGAGACACATTGATTGGTTGTCTCCCACACATGCTCTGACCAGGGCCGGGAATCAAACTGAACCGAAGTATGTGCCCTTGACAGGGAATCGAACCTTGGACCCTCCTGTCCACAAGCTGACACTCTATCCACTGAGCCAAACCATCTAGGTCTGATTTTAAGGACCACAGTAATATGATACACAAAATACCATCTGAATATATCTTCTCAGATGGTTATTGTATTGCGAGCAACAATTATAGAAATGATCTGTTTATTATACATTGTGTTAAAGAAGGGCAATTGGAAGGGAGAGAGGAATTTCAATGCCAAAATACAAAATTATAATTTATTATCAGGTCCAATATGCATTATTAATACAGTTGATGATATAGGTTAAATGATCATAGTCAATTAAAAGAGTTGTGAAAGCTAAGCATTAATAACTTCTTAAGTAAAAGGACGTTATTTGATTAAACGACATCATGGAAGAAAACATGGTGTGATATAGCCAATTATAACATTGTGACTATCCCAGGAATATTTCTGTTGTTAGGAAGCAAACAAAACCTCAAGAGTTTTCATTTGAGAGATTTCAACCTACAGGCCTATTGATGACAGGGTTTGTCAGAGAAGACTTCCAGCAACCTAAAGCTCAATCTTAAGAGAGAAAGGCATTCCAAAGCCAGTGATTCCCTAATATCCTTGCAACCACATGCTGAACAAACTAATTTGCTAAGAACTTAAAAGGGCTGACAAACAAATTACAGCCATCTTGATAGAGGGTGATTATTGGCATTACTGACTCAGTTGGTTATTCTTAATGAAATAATACAGCTTTATTTTCACAACTTGGCTTGTAATGTAGGTGAAGGACATTTAATGTATTTTTTAGTGAGCAATACTATGCAGCTATATATCATTTTGCATTTGCAGTTATCATTGAAGTCAATTGTATTTTGTTTTATTTTTAAGGCTTTTGTGATGTAGGTCAGGATAAACATGACTATTATATAGAAAGAATAATTGTAAAGTGTGGCTCCAATATAATGAGACTTGACAATATAATTTGGGCACTTATATACTAAAGTCTAGGCTCACTAGGAGGTTGGCTATAAATGTGATTGGCTGGTGACTCTATCAGACCACACACCTCCTCTGTGCTATTCCTTCTGCCTGGAATATTGAGTTGCCCCCACTTTCCCTTCCTGGTGAACTCTTATTTATCCCACAAGAGCCTGTTCTTGGTCTCTCTTCTGAAGTTTACTCTGCTCCCTTCCCAGCCCATGTCCCAGCCCCAGCCCCAGCAGTTTGCCCTGTCTTCCCTAGTTCAACATGCTTTGTTCCTGCAGCTATTAAAGTGTTCATCACTCTGACTATAGCAATCTTGTCACATATACTTCTTGGACTAAACTTGTGAACCTGTGTGGCCCCTGCATCTGGGACATGTGTCCCAGTTACCTGCAACTGTACCTTCTCCACAAGAACTAAGAGCTGAGATTGAGGCCTTAATTAATTATAATTTACACCTTCTTAACTGCACTTCCAGGTCTTCAGAGGTGCAAGCCTGCTGTTACTACTCTGCTGCCCATACTGGCAATTGTATAGAGTATCTTAGTGGGGTGCGGATCTCTCAAAATGAAACAAAATTCTGCATGTGTGAACACACTCCTGCACACATTTTAAATCATTGTGGTCTGCAGGCTATAGATAAGCCTTTCCCATAGACATCACATGGAGAATAAATTAAAAAGAAATTTTGCTTTCCAGTGTAGTAATTGGGGTGGGAAATAACAACATTTGAGCAAACTGACCAAATTTTTTTTTGCTTTGGCAGAAAGTTTTGGGGATATGTTTTTGTTTTTATACAACTGATCCTTAAGTGGCATGTGGTTCCTCCCAGACAACATGGACTTAGGAATTAGATATTGCTACCATCTCGCTTATTTTTTATTCCAACCTTTTCCATTTAATCCCCCTATACAGTCCTTTAAAATAAGTGTCCTCACCCATTTACAGATGAACAAGTTGAGATTCAGAGAGGCCAAGGAGTTCAGCATATGTACAGTTACAGTATGTACACAGATTGGACTGCACAGAGGCTATCTGTGCCCTGAAAGTGTGCTGCCTCTCATCTTTCCCAATGGAATGGAGTGAGGATCCTGCTTGAGGCAAACTTGATAAATTAAAATTCATACTATAAAACAGATACATTAGAACTTTTATTGTTTAAAAGGCTTCCTATAAAATCTTTACAATATGGACTTCCTTTTTGGAAATCAAGATGCACTTTCCTTACGAAGGGGCTATTTTGAATACATTGTATAAAAGGCAACTAGCAGCATGAGTGGTTTTCACAAATGGTAAGTATGTTAACCTATAAGAGAAGAAACCAAAGTTATAAGGTAGCAGGCAGTGCTAACAGTGATAGATTTTTGCTCCATATTGATAAAGTGTTAAACAGGTTTTGAATACATTGTGCTTTATGCCCAAGTGTGTCACTGGGTAACTTGGTTAGAAATGTAGAGCCATTTATTAGTACACTGGGGACAAAGACTTTAGTCCCTGGACTTGACTCCTATTTCCCTCCAGGAGCTGTAGTTTCAGTGGGAATCCAGGACAGACATTCTGAACATTTTCGAAGAAAGCCAGAATTGTTGGAGTAATCTGAGAAATGATGCTCTTTGGACTCAGTACTCTTTATATCAAGAGATTCAAAATCCAGACCTGTCTCATTTTGCTCTAATGTTAAATTTGGGGCTGATTTCCAAGAAATGTTCCCAGATTTCCAATTGTCCAAATGGAAAGATCATTTAAAGGAAGTATATTTTTTCATTCAAGTAAAAGGGGTTCTATAGCATTGCAATTCCTGCTACTATAGGCAGAGCTTTCCATATCTTCTTTTTAAGTCTAGTTATTGGCACAATTTGGACCAATTCAAAATCTTTCCAGATAATTCAGCCAGACAGACATTCAACATACATTTGCTCAGTGCATACTATGTGCAAGTACTGCATTAGACATTAATGGTGTGGGATGAGGTAAAGACTGGAGAGTACAGAAATTTATCATGATTGGACTGGGCCCTGTCTTCATTCAGCTTGCAGAGGAAAAACCAAGCATGTGACAAGATGTGCACACACATAACCATAGATTAAGGTAGAAGCTCCAATGAAAGGTACAGATTAACTCTAGCCAGAGTTTTGGGGATCATTTCAGAAGTAGTAAATTATATTTGATCTGAACTTTGAAGTATCAGTGGGATTTGTAATTGTAGAGTTAGAGAGATGTGTAGTTTCAAGATCAGGAGGTGCTACAAGTAGAGGAAATATAATCAAGTTATAAATAAAGGGGTGGAATCTCATGCAACTTTAAATTGCATAATAATATTTCAAGGTAACCCATGATCCATTGAGAAATAGAAGAGATGATCTGTAGTCTGGAAAGGCCCCACAGAAGTCTTAGAACATTTGAAGAACCTGAACAGGGAAAGCTTCTCACTCCTTCATGAGGACTGATCACAAATATATTTTAACACAGAGACTTCTGTGAACTATTTATGATGACTTTTCAGTTGGACACTGAATTTATTTATAGTTTCATATAATGTAAATATGTTTCAATGCAAATGTATTTCTGCTGCAAAGAGTTACAGTTGCAGTACTGAAACCATAATCTTTAGAAGGGACTGCTTGCAAGCTCTGCCCTTGGATGGCCTCTGGGAACTTGGCATTGAAGATATTCCTTAACTGAAAAAACTGGCTCACTGTGCCTAGACTAGACTGTTTCTGCAAACAATGGGATTTATGCTGAATATCTGCTTTCTTTCTGAGAGTGTGGAATTTTGGTACATGCTAGGCAGAAAGTGCCCACATGACCAGCCCTAAATGAAAACCTCAAGTGCTATATGCCTAATGGGCTTCCCTGAGCTAAAGCATTGCATTCATGTGACTACATTTTTACCATTGGGGCAGAATCTGCTCTGTGTGGCCCTTAACAGGAAGGACAGAACTTAAGGAAGCCTACAAATGTATTCTGCTGCCTATGACTTTTTTTTCATTATGATACTGTTATGTATCCTGTCACTGCTGAAACCTTAGCTGTGACTACAACTAACTATTCACTGAGTCCCCTGAGTTCTCTGAGTGTGTGGGTGATTTTAATGGATGCTGCAAAACAAGATTACTGTGTACCTAAGACTAAATAACTTCTCTGTGTCATCTAAGAGATGGAAACAGGAGTTTTCAAGTGAAGCATGTCCTATTACAGAAGAACCTGATCTACCAAGAATAGGACCAAGACCAACATTTTTTCCTTATAAATATACTAGAGGCCTGGTGCACAAAAATTTGTGCATTCGGGGGGATCCCTCAGCCCGGCCTGTGCCCTCTCACAGTCTGGGATCCCTCTAGGGATGACCACCTGCTGGCTTAGGCCCGCTCCCTGGGGGATTGGGACTAAGCTGGCAGTCAGACATCCCTCTGGCAGCCCGGGAGCCCTCGGGGGATGTCCACTTGCCAGCGGGGAGCAGGCCTAAGCTGGAGTCGGACATCCTTAGTGCTGCTGAGGAGGCAGGAGAGGCTCCCACCACCACTGCTGTACTGGCAGCCATCAGCCTGGCTTGTGGCTGAGCAGAGGGCTGATGGCTGTTTGCAGGCTGGCCACAGCACCTTCAGTGTGGGGGTCCCCACTGGGGTGCCTGGCCAGTCTGGGTGGGTGGCTGATGGCAGTTTGCAGGCTTGCCAAGTCCCCCAGCAGGGACCCTCACCCCATGAGGTTATGGCCAGCCTGGGTAAGTGGCTGATGGCTGTTTGCAGGCTGGCCACAGCACCTTCAGTGTGGGGGTCCCCACTGGGGTGCCTGGCCAGTCTGGGTGGGTGGCTGATGGCAGTTTGCAGGCTTGCCAAGTCCCCCAGCAGGGACCCTCACCCCATGAGGTTATGGCCAGCCTGGGTAAGTGGCTGATGGCTGTTTGCAGGCTGGCCAAGCCCCCCAGAAAGGACCCTCACCCCATGAGGGTGTGGCCAGCCTGGCCAAAGCCCCTTCAGGGTGGGGATCCCCACTGGAGTGCCTGGCCAACCTGGGTGAGGGGCTGATGGCTGTTTGCAGACTGGCCAAGACCCCCAGCAGGGACCCTCACCCCATG
>NW_005363283.1:2479229-2482362 GCF_000412655.1 Myotis brandtii
GCTGTTTGCTGGCTGGCCACAGCCCCCAGCCACCCAAGCTCCCAGTGGAGGCTGGCTGGAAGCAGGTATCTGGGATTTATTTGTCTTCTATAATTGAAACTTTGTTGCCATGAGCAGTGGCCACAGCCAGCTTAGGGCAGGTGGGAAACTTGGCTTCCTCCATTGTCCGGGCAACCAAGCCTCCTGCTTGCTCCAGCTCCGTGGCTGCCAGCCAGCATCTTGGTTGGGTTAATTTGCATAAAGTCGCTCTGATGGGCTTGTGGGCGTGGCTTGGGGTGTAGCGAAGGTAAGGTCAATTAGCATCTTTGTCTTTTATTAGTGTAGACTAGAGGGCCAGTGCACGAAATTCGTGCACAGAGGGGGGGGTGTCCCTCAGCCCAGCCTGCACTCTCTCCAATCTGTGACCCCTCGAGGGATGTCTGACTGCCCGCTTAGGCCCGATCCCAGTGGGCGTTCGGATATCCCTCTCACAACCCAGGACTGCTGGCCTGGTCACCCCTAACTGCCCTCCCCTGCAGGCCATCTTGTGGTGGCCATCTTGTGTCCACATGGGGGTGGCCATCTTTGACCACATGGGGGCAGCCATCTTGTGTTGGAGTTATGGTCAATTTGCATATTGCCTCTTTATTAGATACTATTCTTTTTCTCTTTTCCATCTGTAATTGCAAGAAGATGGCCTCTAATGTTCATATTGTATTGCCTGGTAATGATCATCTCTTCAACCCATTGAATTCCCAGAATAGATGTCACCTTTTAGCCACACCACCTTCATATCTGTGTTGGGACTGGCAATAATCCAAATAAAGAGAGTACTGCAGTAAATATTTGTTCTTCTCCCACACTGGGTGATCCTCATTCAATCTGATTGCTGATTCATTTGCTCTCTCCATGTAACAGATGTTGCAGTTGGAGATGGAAATCAATGTTACAAAGCATTAACAAGTGGAGAACTTACAGGAAAGTGAACCCAAATTACTCCCTGCTTATTTAATACAGCATGATCTTGGCCTGTTTTTATTCCAGGTTTTGCCAATAGATTTCAAGGGACTTAATTTTAAGTAGGAAATTAGTTCTTTGAAGTGCATACATGTATCTCTGATAGCTGAGAGTGGTGAAGGTAGGAATACAAGATCCCAGTTTGAAATGAAAAGACAGATAGAAAGTTTACTTGCAAAAGACACCTGCAGAATTCATGCAAGACTAGGTATGGGCAGGAGACTGCTGGCCCTACAAATGTTTTTTGACCCATAATAGGTTACAGCCTGATTTAATAGGTCACATTTCACTGCCTTTATGGGCATCTCTTTTCAGGGTAATTATCTCAACACACATTTGATGTGGCAATATAATTGACACTTGCTTTCTACAGTTTTGGTTAATGAACCATACTGACTTTTTCAGACTAAATCGTTCATGTTTTGCTTTTGATATGTAATATAAATGTATTTAGAAGGTGATGTTTGATACCTTAAAAATTCTCAGATAACTGACAACTTTGAATTCTCATCCTTTATGAATTATAGTGTGTAGCCATGAAGAAAAGATTATAGAGGCATCCAAAAGCATGGATGTTTGAAATTTAGAATCTAAGAGGAAAGATTGGCAAAGTGATGTTATATAACATTAGCTATATAAAAATACTATGTGATTACTGCAGAAGAGTGGTCTACATTTTGAAGGGTCCCACTCCCACTCCCCAAGGGGAGCATCCTATGAATTTCAGGTATAATATTTGGTTATTTTAAAACTTTCATCAAAAACCTTTCCAGCCCTAGCCATTTTGACTCAGTGGATAGAGTGTTGGCCTGCAGACCAAAGGGTCCTGGGTTCAATTCTGGCCAAGTGCACATGCCTGATTGTGGGCTTGATCCCTCCTAGGGGGTGTGCAGGAGGCAGTTGATCGATGATTCTCATTTCTATCTCTCTCTCTCCCTCTCCCTTCTTCTCTGAAATCAATAAAAATATATTTTTAAAAACTTTCCAAAATACATTTGGAATGCAATCTGTTTATTCTCTAATGATATCTGTATGATGATTTTTTATTAGAAATTTACAAATAATTGAAGGTAATGAAGAAATGAGATATTTAAGCTTAGAATTGGATATGAGAAAACAGATGCCTTTACATTTACTTATTTGTCTCAGACTTATAGTACTGTGAAATCAAAACCAATATTAAGATGAGGAGACAAAATAAAGGGATGGGCAAAAGTAGATTTACAGTTCTGAGTATGCAAAATAGCTTTTTCTTATATTATTAATTATTGTATTATTTCCCATAAAAACAATAATAAACCTACTTTTGCCCATTCCTATATAATGATAACTAATCACCCATTCATTGATAAAGCAGCCTTAAGGTCTTCCATCTCTGAGGAGACTCAGGTGCAACTTTCTTCCACCTTCTGGAATCCGGGTTCATCCGACTGGCTCCACCATGCCACCTCCACCATGCCGCCTCCACTATGCCACCTCCACCATGCCGCCTCCACCATACCGCCTCCACCATGCCACCTCCACCATGCCACCAAGGAAATCAAAGGTGTACACCTGAAATCAAAGTTAGACCCCAATGAAATCAAGTTGTATATCTGAGTTGCCCAGGTAGGGAAGTGTGTGCTATGTCTGTGCTGGCCCCCAAGATCCGCCCCCTGGGTCTATCTCCTAAAAAGGTTGGTGATGACATCACCAAAGCAACCAGTGATTGGAAGGGTCTGAGATTATAGAGAAACTGACCATTCAGAACAGACAGGCACAGATTGAGGTAGCAGTGCCATCTGCCTCTGCCCTGATCATCAAAACCCTCAAAGAACTATCAAGGGGCAGAAAGAATCAAAAGAAAAAAAAACATTAAGCGCAGTGGAAATATCACTTTTTAAAATTTTTATTTTATTTTATTGTTTAAAGTGTTACAAATAGTAGTACTTATGTCTCCTTTTTTTTTCCCATTGACCTTCCCCGGGCCTCCCCTACCCCCAGTGTCTTGTGTTCATTGGTTTTGCTTATATGCATGCATACAAGTCCTTCGGTTGATCTCTTACCCCACCCCCAACCCTCCCTGGCCTTCCCGCTGTAGTTTGACAGTCTGTCCGATGCTGCTCTGCCTCTGTATCTATTTTTGTTCATCAGTTTA
>NW_005363283.1:2483451-2483778 GCF_000412655.1 Myotis brandtii
AGGCAGCAAAATAGCAGACATTTGTCGTAGCAATATCTTTACCGATATAGCTCCTAGGGCAATGGAAACTAAGGAGAAAATAAACAAATGGGGAAATATCACTTTTGATGAGATTGTCAGCATTGCCTGACAGATGCGGGACCAATCTTTAGCTAGAGAACTCCCTGGAACCATTAAAGAGATCCTAGGGACTGCCCAGTCTGTGGACTGCAATGTTGATGGCTGACACCCTCATGTCGTCATAGATCAGTGGTTCTCAACCTTCCTAATGCCGCAACCTTTTAATACAGTTCCTCATGTTGTGGTGACCCCCAACCATAAAATTAT
>NW_005363283.1:2484021-2489882 GCF_000412655.1 Myotis brandtii
ATGCAGGATGTATTTTCATTGTTACAAATTGAACATAATTAAAGCATAGGGATTAATCACAAAAACAATATGTAATTATATATGTGTTTTCTGATGGTCTTAGGCGACCCCTGTGAAAGGATCGTTCGACCCCCAAAGAGGTCACAACCCACAGGTTGAGAACCGCTGTCATAGATGATATCAACAGTGGTGCAGTGGAATGCTCGACTAGTTAAGAACTGCAAAGGAAAATGTTTCAATTAAAGATCATTTAACAACCAAAAAAAAAAGTAGCAATTGGTTATATATGGTATAATTATTTTTGTAAACAAACAAACACACAAAAACACTAGAATATCATACACCAAGATGTTAATTCTAGTAATTTCTAGGTGTGGGGTTACGTAGGGTCTTCTTTTTGTTACCATTATGTTGTTACCTTTAAATTTTATATAAACATGACACTTTTTTGTCATAAGATAACATTGTGTATCTTTTCTAAAGGAAGCAATTAGAATGGGGAACTATGAAAGTGACAGTGACTGTACATGAGTTTGTGGTTACATTTTTTTCAAATCTCTATGGAAGACAGTAACCCTTCAATAAAGGCTGTTTCCAGCTCATATTAACTAACCTCTTATAAACAAAATTAGGGCCAGGGTAATTTCACAGATACTTGTGAAGAGCTTCTGAGTAGAAAATGAGGTCCAACCTACAAATATGCAAAATTGGGGAGAGAATTAATCAGAATGACAAATGCAAATGATAAGTATGCTATAGAGATGTAAACTGCTGTTGAAAAAAAAAGGTTTGGTTAAATCAGGTTTCATTTCAGGAGCCCTTAAAGCAGGGAGATTTTATGGTGGAAAATAGGACAGAAGGTAGTTTTTGTCTTTGTGTGGGATGAAAATCATCTAAGGAAGTATGTTGTCTCTACAGAGTCCTTCCACATTAGAACAATATAGAAAACAAGGAAGAAGGGGTCCTTGAATGTTCAGGAAGCTAGGCCTCTCTCAAGCAGAGTCAGAAGTCTTTATTTTACAAAGGGTTAGAATGTGAGAGATGTGTGATTACTCTGCTCCAACATGCTATTTCACATAGTGTCTTGATTTTTTGGGAGAAAAATCCATTTCAGAGAGTTTCTTCTTGACCCACACAGTTTTCCTATGCTTAATCACAAGCATTTCAACCATCTTATATTTTCCTCTCCTTTCTCTCTTCCTTCTCACTGTGCTGACTTCAAATCCTATGTTCCTCCCTTATTAATTAAACTTTCTTATGTTTCTCACCAGATTTATATCAGGCTACTATATACTTGGATACTGCTAGTGTAATACTAATAGCCACTGCTTTAAAAAAAATCAGACTAAGAACAACCTGTACCATTCTAGAATTAGCCCCCTTCTCCCTCATATCTGTGGGAACATATTGGTGTTGCTTAGGGGAAATTTTTTTTTCTTTGGCCTCAGACCAGTGGGTTTGGAGTGTAGTTCATAACTAATGAGATAGGCTACTCTCTGCAGAGCAGTTTCCAAGTGCTGTTTCTTGATCTTAGGCCGAATGGCAGAAAAAAAAAAGTCAGTAACTATTTCATGCAATGAACTTTGGGGGTCATTTGAGTGATCAGAAAGAGTGAGTTGGACTATATTGGACTGAAACCTACAGAGTAATTTTTATTGATTTGGTAGTTCAGATTTTTTTGGTTTGATTTATTTGTATTATTCACAATCAAGAAATCATTATTTTAAATGATTATTCATGCAAATGGATCTGCCTTTAGTGAAAAGCTCTACAGGTTAGTATAGCACTTTTTGTCCATTTAGATATGGTTGATATCAGGGAAGGCATTTGTTACAAAAATTGATTATGTGGCCAGCAAAGAGTTGCCCATTTCTTTTGGTTCACAAATTCCTGCAAGTTATACCAATAAGATGAATGTTCCATTGTGGTATCTGAAAATAGCTTATAAAATTAGAACTACTGAAACTAACAGATTAATATTAATGACCCTGGGCTAGCATGCACTTTGCCTTTCTCAATAGCACATGTAAGTGCTATGTAAGCACTACCTTTTGTTATTATCATTTATTTGCAAGCTTATCACATTGAATCTGGGAGGTACACATTGTTAATCCTATTTGCTAGTTGAGCAAAGTGAGGTACAAGGTTGTATTAGTTTCCTATAGATTCTGTAACAAGTTACCACAAACTCAATAGCTTAAAACAATAAACATTTATTCCCCAATAGTTCTAAAAGCATGAAAATTCCAATATGAAGGTGTCTGCAAGACCCTCTGGAGGGTCCAGGGAAGAATCATTCCTTGTATCTTTCAGCTTTTGGTGGCTGCCAGCCGTCTTTTGCTTATGGCCCCATCACCCCACTCTCTGCTTCCATATTTACATCAATGTTTTCTCTATTGTTGTAATGTGGGGAGGCATGGGACAGGAGTTGGATGAAGGCAACTGCCCCTGCCTTGACTTTTCCAAACATGTCTGAGCCCCCAGGTGTTTTACTGGAATCTTTATGTTTAGTCTTTAGACAACCTTGTCTAAAGGACACTGCAGACACATGTGTCTTCTCAAGGATGCTTACCCTACTGACAGTATCTAATAGTTAATTTTAGTCCAAGCTGCTGTTCCAATCAAAACCTGAGGAGGTAGGTGAACAGGGCTGTTTAGTACCTATAGCCAAGCAGTCCCTTAGCCCTCTCTTTTATAGCAATTGTGTGTCAGAGTAATCATTCATTCATCACTCAGGGTCTGCTGGTCAGCCCAGGCATTGTATGTGTCTTCTACTCTTCTGTTTGTGTCTTTCCTAAAACTTCTTTGATTTTTTTTTAAGGATACATGTGATTGTATTGAGTCCACCCAAATAATCCAGGATAAACTCCTCTTCTGAAGATCCTTTACCTAATCTCATCTTTTGCCTAAGAAGTTTATTTACAGATTCCAGGGATTGATCATGGACATATCTTTTTGAGACCATTTTGGGTCTGCCACAAAGGTTACTGAACCAATAAATGGCAGAATTGAAACCAACTGGAATCTGGTATCTTGATACCAAACCCTGTGCTCTTTGTAATAACCTTCTTAAACTATACCTTATCTCTGCTGTAGAATATACTTGAATATTACTCAATGTTACCTCTATCTTTTAGAGGATAGGAAACTGAGTCCTCTCAAGGAGAAATGTTTTAGAATTATTGTTTAAGAAGTCATAACAACAAACATAAAAACAAAACATAGCCACGGTTAATAGAGCAAGATATTTTTTTCCACTTCTCTATGAGGAAGTAAGGATTTTATTTGGTATATTCACACTAAAGACTTTTGGATATTATTTGGACTAAAATAATATTTTATTTCATTATGCATTTTAGTGAGCTTATTATCAATATCATGTTTAGCATAAAATTTATTAGTGAAATGCCCTTTAATTTAGCCTGTCTAATTGGTGCTAATTTAGTTAGATTGCATTACATTAGACCATTTAATGTAGATAGTTATACGTGGTTCATGAAATGTATTTCAACAAATTAGGTAATTTTTCATGTAGCTGAACAGTAAAAAAAATTACATTGTGGTAGTTGAAAAATGCAATATTCCAAAATAATTTTTCTGGTATCTTGTTGGAAAGAACTTAACAAGTAGAGTGTATCATCTGTCTCCACTCATTTTCCCATTCTGTAACAAATAGCCAAAGTACTAATGAGGAAAAGGGAATTGACACTTTTGGAAGCATAGCAGAATCTTTACAAAGGATCCTTGTTGCAGCCTTCATTTCTGATTTACCATGTTAAGGAGACAATAACATGGGGGGTGTTGTTTTCCATCTTTGATCTGTATGTCTTCCTATTTTAATTTTTGTGGTTAGAAGATGAAGTATGTAGTTTTTGACATTTCTCCCTCAGTGGTATAAAGAAAACACAATTGACATTCAGGAAACATATACACAAAAACAAAACATTATCAAAACCTTCTCAGTTGTGCATGAGGAGGAAGAACAGGTCCAGGCAGTTACCATGCTGCATGGTTTGCCAGGCCATACTCCTGCTTGCTGTTTCCTCTGCCAGTAATGACATTCATCACACATCTCCCACAGATGACTAAATGAATCCAGCAACATCACAGAAACTCATTCTAGAAGATAATAACCATCTCCAGATATTACTTTGTTACTTGTCTCTAGAAGGAAGAATTGCCTTATTCTTTGGGGGAATCTATAAAAATTCAAATTATTCACACAGGTAGATTTTTCTCTTCTTCCATTTTTGAAGTCAAAATATTGGATGGAGTTGCTAAACTATAGACAAATTTGATAGAGATTTAGAGTTTTGTCTACAGGCATCTGTGAGATCACAGAAGAATGAAGCCCTGGGTGCCTTCTAAGCTGTGTGGGCATTGTGTGGTGGCAGCAGTAGCCCTGGGTATCCTCATGAGTTTCCAGCACAATCTAGCTTCTGCCTCTCCTCCTGAGTGTTCCACAATAATGGGAGCAAATGGCAGATATTCCAATTAGTTTTGCTGTGGTGAACATCTGAAACTGGGGCCTTTAGTGAATGTCTTTTTCAGTGTCCAAAGAGACTCTTAGCCTGGGGGAGGCAAAAATAGCAAAGTAGATTAAGGAACATTTAGTTAATATCAGACAACTAGGGAGGAATGCCAGCCACTACTGACAACATCTGACAGCACTGTCACTGCTCCCTTTGGCCTGTGCACTGGAGCCTGGCTATGGGTAGCACCCAGTCACTGCCATTGTGTTTCCAGATTTCTTCTTTGAAGGAGGCTGCTGAGGTGATGTTTTTGTTCAGTTCCTGGTGCTGAGCTCTTGCGTTGCCAAACCCAACACTCAATAGAGAGAGGAGCTCAGTTAAGAAAAGCTTCAGGGAGTGAACAAATTTGTAGCAGCATTTTAAAGGAGAGGCAAAAATAATTTAGGAAAGACACCGCAGAGTCAGGAGAGCTGGAGAAGAGTGTGCAGGCTGGCAGTATTCTGGCAGAGGTGCTTGTGTTTGCTGAACCCTCTCACTTAATACCTTGGTGAGATGTGCCCGTTCCCTGGTACCTAATGCTAGAGTGCTAAAGGATTAGATAGCTCTTGAGTACCGTTCCTTCTAATAATAAAATTAATGTGACCATTTGGAATAAGATTTTGTAATGGGCCTCATTCAAGCCTCTAAATATGCACACTCCACTTTGGAACTGTACATAATTGCTCAATTGCACCTGCAAATCATGTTGTTAGCTCACTAATTATTCAAATAGTGGGGGCAATTCCACAATTGTGTGTGTAATTGTGTTAATTGTTAATGCAGTTAGGTACAGGTGCACTGTGACTAATTACACATGCAGAAGCAGCTCTCTAGCAGCCCACTGTCTTCATGCATGGGCCTCCCTCTCCAAGACAGACACAAGTGGGTGACACACACAAAGCCACAGGCCATCGGTGGGGGGTCAGTTTGACACAGCTTTCACTTAGGAACTGCAGCGTATACATTTGGGAAACAAGCAGATCTTTGACTGAATTTAGTTTTGTGTGCTTTTTGCTTCTCTTGAGCCCTCTCCCACCCCAACTGTGAGAGGCAAGGGGCACACACACACACACACACACAGGAGTTATATAGTCACACACAGTCACAAAGTCACACACAAAGTAGTTCATGTTGCAGGCTCTACTCATCTTTTCACTGATTGCTCTGATGCCAGGGGTGGAATTAGCTTTTAGTCAGGGGTTTTATTACTACATTTCCCAGTCACCCATGTAAAGTGTGTCCCAAAATTCATGCAAGAAGTAATTTTGATAGAAAACACAGGTTTATAATGAAAAATTGTGAATTTTTTATTGATTCATAAAGTATACAGTATAAGGTTATGTACGGAAT
>NW_005363283.1:2490206-2502930 GCF_000412655.1 Myotis brandtii
TAACCCTATACTGTATACTTTATGAATCAATAAACAATTTACAATTTTTAATTATAAACCTGTGTTTTCTATCAAAATTACTTCTTGTGTGAATTTTGGGACACCCTTTAGTTTCAGGAATCCTATTCATCTGAACCCAATGTCTGGATATTTATGCCACTTCCAGGGTAAAATACAGTTTGGGAGGTAAAATTAGGTGATTTTTGAGACATTCTGATGGTTTATGCCGATGGGACCTAAACAGGAACTACTGCCACATTCATGCTTCACCTTTTTGCTCATCTCTTCAGCAACTTTAGCCTCATTTCACCTTGTAGCTTGTTGCAAGGCACTGGTAAAAGCCTTTCAAGATACGAGACAAGTAAATGCTGAAGTTTTCTGTGTCTGTGGATCAGGGGATGGGTGCATATCTTACACTGTGGGAGATATACTATAGATATGCCCTCGATTTTCAAGACAACCTGATTTTACATATTCTGCCCAGTCATTCCCATAAACCCAAAGTTTTTAACCTTTGATGAATCGCAGTGTATTTTGAAAGTCTTATCAAAATGATGGAACCCCTTGCCATAAAATACACATAGGCACACATACAAAATGTGGATATGGTTTCAAACTCCCTTAAGCACATTCATAGATCCTAGTGATGAACCCATCCTACAAAATGCCCCATGTTTTAGAAACTAACAAAGTGCCCATTTCATAGATGAGCTTGGATTGTGTTAAATACATTATATGATGGAACTCCAATTTCAGGTATATAGTAATTAGATGAAGTTAGTAAGAATTACGATGCAAATATATTCAAGTTTCTCTCTCCTCCCCCGCCCCTTTTTTTGTTTGGAAAGGTATGGCCAGCATAGTTATATGTTTCTATTATTGCCATGACCATCTGTTAGTTTTGTAACACATTTGGTAAATTTAAAAAAGTATTCACAGCCAAGTAGACATTTGCTGATCTGGATTGCAACCCTGGGAGGGAGGGAAAAGAGGATGAGTTGGGGGGGGGGCAGAGTAGATATTTACAAACTTGTGTAAAATTAGATCCTCTTGTATACAGAATGGGGAACTCCAAGGCTGCATATACAATGTGCACATTGCATCTCAGGCCCTTCTAGCAATCAGCATATATTTGTTGTTTAGACTCAGTGTTCTGTAGCTCTAAGGAACTGGCTCTCTATGAGAATCTTTACATACCTTCCCTGCTATAAGGAAGGTGTGTCATCTCTAAACAATTAATTAGCACTGGTTTGTAAGCCCAATGCCCAAAGGAAAATGTATCACACATAAGACAAATCAGTCTGTTAACAATACTGGAGAAACATCTTAGGGATCATTGAGGTTAGAGACAAGGGAAGCCACCCTTATATCCACTTGTATACAGAATGAAGAACTTGGTCTGGTAGAAGAGGTGTACTCTGCATCACTGATGCATGGGGAACAGAATTAACCTGCTTTGTACCCAAATCCATGTCCCAGCAGGTGCCCAATTGTTCATAGAGAGATAATGCTAGAACTCATGTCCTAGAATTACTGTTAGGATTAAATGAGACAATCCTTGTGAGGCATTTAGCACAGTGTCTAGCACATATTAAGTACTTAGTAATAGTGGCTATAATTTATATTATCATCATTAGTGTTATTACTGTTCTTATTTCTATTGTCACCATTTTAATCTATAAATATAAGAAATTAACCCTGTAGTGCTGTTACCTTCTTTTCACTCTGCCAGCCATTGTTCTGTGACCCTGCCATTGAATATTATTCAGACCTTCCTTTTGATATTTTCTATATTTTGCCCCGTACCATAGGCATTTATATATTTGTTTTATCCCACCAACTAGGCTATATGACCAAATTAATTTTCTCTGGATGCCATAACAAAGTACCACAAACAATGTAGCTTAATTAACAGAAGTGTATTATCTCACAGTACAGAGGCTGAAAGTCTGAGATCAAGGTGTTGGCAGGGTTGGTTCCTTCTAAGGGCTGTGAGGGCAAATGTAGTTCAGGCCTCACCTTGGCTTGTAGGTGGCTATCTGATCATTATGTCTTCATACTCAGTTCCTCTATGCATGTCTTTGACTAAATTTTTCTTTTGTAAGGACACTAGTCACACTGCATCACAGCCCACCATAATTGACCTAATTTTAACTTGATCAAATCTGCAAAAACCCTGTCACCAAATAAAGTTACATTGTGAAGTACCGGGGCTTACAACTTCAGCATGAATTTTGTGGGGACAAAATTCAACCATACAATGACAATTAATGATATGGCCTATGTTTTATATGTCTTTGAAGATTCTACAGCACATTCTAGTGCCTTGCATATACTTCAGAAGAAGAAGCAATGGACCTGTTGTGGCAGAGACCAACAAGCCTGTGTTCTAATGTTGTTTATCTTTACCATTGGGCCAGTTAGCCAGTCTGAGACTATTCCCTGTCTAAATATGGGGTACTAATTCCTATTTCATAGGCCTTTAGATAATTACACATTTTGTATATGCAAAGTACATGCATATAATAGATGCTCAGTAAAGGGTAGTTATTACTCACAAATGTTTATTAAGCAAATGAGTGAATGAATGAATAACCATATGGAGGGATGATTGAAACCTAGGTGTATAGTCATAACTGTGGGTCAGAATTATAGGTTTTTAATTTCTTTGTTAAGATGGTCTATTTTTTCATTGAATTTTATGGTTTTGTACCTAGTCCATGTGCAATGGAAAGAAATTTGTGCATTCATTTGGAATATTATGAAAAGTTAATCAACTTTCTAAACCAGATTTATGAACAACAATCAGTGTGTGTGTGTGTGTGTGTGTGTGTGTGTATGTTTGAGCAGTCCAAGTTGCATCCTTGAAATGTGATACTTAATCTTTGGATAAGCAAAGTCATTTCATTATCCTTCTAAAATGAAATATATCTACTAAATTTCATAAATGTGTATTATTTTGTGAAACAAAACAAAACAGAAAAGCTCCTAATAAGAACAATGTGTCCTAGATTGGCCACAAGGTCCCATAGTTAGGAAGCAGAAGATAGATACTTGTTTTGAGACTAGGAAAATTAAAAGTTCACATTGACATAATTCCTAATTATAGTTTCAATTCACTAGCATAGGAGTGTCAAAATCTAACTCAGATTTCCTTTTGCCTGCTTTTCTGAACATTGAAACAATGCCTTGATGTGCATTATTTGCTATATTATTGAAGTAGATCAGAAAATCAGTTGGTTGACCAAAAAGCCAACCTCATGACCACCAACTTTTAATTGCTATAAATCACAGATATATACACATGTGGAGTTGTCATTTTGAAGGTGATTAAAAGAAGTTGAATCTCAGAGGGAAGGACTGGGGTGTGGGGTGGGGGTACGGGGGAGGCAAGAACAGATTAACCAAAAAACTTATATGCATATATGCATAACCCATGGACACAGACAATAATACGGTGAAGGCCTGGGTGGGGGGAGGAGCAAGGAGGAGGGGGTCAATGGGGGAAAAGGGGAGACATCTGTAATACCTTAAACAACAAAGATAATAAAATAAATAAATAAAACTTAAAAAAAGATGTTGAATCTTTAACCACAAAAATGAAAGAGATTGTCATCAATAAAGAAACTCTAGAGCTGAGGAATTTTATTGATTTGAGCAGAGGAATTTGCAAACTCTATTTCTGTTATATTTTCATTTCACAACTGTAGACACCTTTGAAGATATAGTAGCCCATTTGGTAAAAGAAAAATATCCATATTTTAGTTAAGGGGACTTTGTTCATTTTCAGTTTCCAGGATCTAATGCAAGTCTTCTAGGTGATGGCTAAATCATCATTTGTGTTATCTAAAATTTGATGTATCTCTCCCTACTAAGAATAGCTTCACTGCCTTTGGCAGCACATTTTAACTGGTTTAGATATCATGGAAAAATCACTTGGGGGTGGGAGGAGAGGGACTTTAGTTGACTGTTTATCTTTCATCAGAATTTTTCACAGCAATTGGTTCCATACTCACTCTAAAGAAGTTATAGAATTGTGTGTAAAATGCATACTAAACAGCCTAATGCAATAAAAATGAAGTATGAACACTGTCCTTCCATTAGGTTTTCTGTTCTCAGCAGTTCCACAAAGCCACATATCAAGAACTGTGTGTGTGGATTCATATTAATATAAAATCTGTGCAATTGCAGGTCCAAGAAACCATTGCTATTTATAATTGGAGCCTAAAACAGCATTCTCTGTGCAGAGTTGACCCACTTCTCACTGTCCTGCCCCTGTTCTCACCACCCTCTTCTGTATGCTTGGGTGGTCATATTTTGAAATTTCCCCAGGCCCAGTTTGTCATGCAGTCACGTTTCTCATCACATCTGAAGGATGTTGTGCTTCGCATGGTAATGAGGCCCTCTTTGTTTCAGCTGCTGCATTGCTTAGTAATTCCCATCAGTTTCTGCAGTCTGAGGGCTAGTGCTATGATGGCAGAGCCATGGAGGGCCTTTCAGAGTAAACAACTCACCTATTACTCAGTTGGGATTTTAAAAACTGATTTACATCAGTTTCAGGTTTTAAGCTGCTATGTTTTGTGTAAAGAATTTTTCTGAGTTTGAATCAAACTGTCCACAATTCATTGAGATAATGCTCCAGAGAATGGCAGTTTTGCATCTTATTTTATACATTACAATCAAAAGAGAAGATGTAAGTGGGTTACATGAAATTAATTGGTGATAGAATAGGGAGGCCAGAGAAAGCAAAGGGGGGGACCTCTGGGATTTAGCAAAAGTAAAATGATATATATTTTCATAGGTGGGTACAGGATAGTTAATGGTGAACAATTAACACAATAAAAATATCAAGGAGAGGGTTTGTAGTCTTTGCTCTGGTGCCGTGGTCGGCAAACTGCAGCTCGCGAGCCACATGCGGCTCTTTGGCCCCTTGAGTGTGGCTCTTCCTAAGCCTTAGGAGTACCCTAATTAAGTTAATAACAATGTACCTACCTATATAGTTTAAGTTTAAACAATTTGGCTTTCAAAAGGAATTTCAATCGTTGTACTGTTGATATTTGGCTTTGTTGACTAATGAGTTTGCCCACCACTGCTCTGGTGCATTGGTTGTGCCCTGGGGGGTCTAAAAAAGGTATGCTATTATAGATGCAAAAGACAATAGAGAGGCTCAGTTAAGAAAAAGATTGAGTTTTGTCAGGGAAGAATCTAGTCTAGGTCATGACTACCTGCCATAAACTGCTTTTAGTTAAAATGTTTTAATTTCAGACCATCCTTTGTGCTTACTTTAGTTCTGAGTTTGCAAGGCCTTCCCTGAACTTGTCAGTTTAGCATGTGGCCCCTTTTCTTCCATAATTTACTGTTTTTTTAATGTGTTAAAACAATGTATGAACATCATTTGCAAGGCTTGCTTGTGTGGCATGTGTATGTTTGCCCTCACTATTGTACTCATGTATACATCTCACTGCATATTTACAAAAGAGGCTGAGCTAAGTGAACTAAGTGATGCCCACTTGAATATGTTCTAAAGAGAGAAATGACATTCCTGGAAGGCATTAATTTTTTCATGAATTTAGTAGCTGTGATGGTGTATTTCCTGCCAGAACTACTGAATAATAATAGTTTCTGTCTTCCCTGAAATTATTTCTATTTGGTTTTAAATTGCTTTAAACTTTATCCTAAGAACATGTTGCCTCTACAGAGATGCAGTCTGTCAAAAAATATGTGCACACGCCTTTCATCAGACAGTTAAGACCCTAATCCTGCAATCCTAGCTAGACCCCAGAAAACGAGTGGGGACTTGCTGCAGTAAATGGATGGTGTTTTTGAGTTTTCTATGGTCCCATTTATTTTCCCAGTAGTTAATCATAGCACTATTCCAACAGAACATGTGTTCCCTGAATACTGGTTATTGCCAAAGGTGATTATTTCACCATAATACTCCATAGAGTTAAGAATCATAGTTATGCCCCAGTTGGGTGGCTCACTTGGTTGGAGTGTTGTACAGTACACCAAAAGGTTGTAAGTTCCATTCCTACATTGTGGGTTCAATCCCCAGTCAGGGTGAGTATGGAAGGCAACCTATTGATGTTTCTCTTGCATCTATGTTTCACTCTCCCTCTCTGTCTAAAAATAAATGAAAAAAGCATCATAATTATATAGGTTTCTGTATCATAGAGGTGCCATTATATACCACATAGGCAATCCGACCCCTTCATTTCATATTGAGGAGACTTTGGTTCAGAGAACAGAGGTGATTTACCAAAGACACACAGCTAGATAAAAGAAACGATGAAAAATTGCACCCAGATATCAGAATATATATTGAGGAATGGTTCAGATTATGTATTTTGAGCTTATCAAATGTTATCTTGAAAAAATGAAGGTTTGATAGTCTAACCCTTATAGAATATTCTGGACAAAAGCATAATACACCCTCCTAAAATGAAAATTACTTTCAGTCTTATTGATTATCTGTACAATCAATTTATTTGATCATGAGTCACAATCCTATTTTGGGGAGCTCTGCAAATCTGAGATACCTGCTCTTTCAGTTTCTTCATTTAATATGTAAAAAACGAGAGAGAAAGAGATATAGAGATATAGGTCTTCTGATCTAAGCTGCAGGCCTCTTTCCCATTGGCTACTACTTTCCTTCCATGGTAAACCATGAATTTAAAAAATTCCCTCTCTATTATTTGTAGAATTAGTCAGACCCAGTATGAGATGTGTTCATGTCTGACCTAGAGCTGCAAAAACAGAAAAAGATAAATATAAGTCTATTGATATGTTGAATTAACCAGACCATGGAACTGGTTGCCAAAGGGTTAGCTTGGCCATGGTCAAGGTGAAAGAAACATTTCAATCATGATTGTGTATAAGGGATATTCACTTTGAAAACGTTGGATGATGACATTACTAGAAAGATAGGTTTTCTGTGATGAGACCCTAATAGAAAAAACAACCATTAGTGAACCCATTAGAGGGAACTCGTGAGAAATGCAGTCTTTGAAAAATTTGGCTTTAACATTCCCTTAAGGAGGAATTATTTTGTCATTAGATTATCAATTGTGAGCCAATGTACATTTATTCTATATGTACTCTTCCATACATATTTCAAATTTGCAGACAAACACTAAAGTTTCACATATGGAAATCCACAGCTGGTCAATTAAATGTTTTTAAACTTTCACTCCTGAATTACTTGTCTTTATTCAACAGGCTCAAAATAATCTTACCTTCTAGTTTGATTTAATTTGTTATATACAGTAGTACCTCCCTACCACTGGGGATGCTTTCCAAGACCCCTAGTGGTTTCCTGAAACTGTGGATAGTACTGAACCCTATATAAGGTACATTTTTTCTTATACATATGTACCTATGATAAAGTTTAATTTCTAAATTAGGCACAGTAAGAGATTAACAATAATAAGTAATAATAAAATAGAATAATTATAAAAATATACTGTAATAAAAGTTATGAGACTGTGGTCTCCTCTCTCTCTCTCTCTCTCTCTCCCTTTCTCTCCCTCTCTCTTTCTCTCAAAATATTGTACTGTACTCACCTTTCTTGTTCCTGTAATGATGTCAGGTGATAAAATACCTACAAATGCCTATTTGATTAGATATACTGAGGTGAATGACTTAGGCTACTCTTGTGCTTTGGGGCCATTAGTAAGTAAAATAAGGGCCACTTGAACACAAGCACTTTGATACTGTGACAGATGATCTGATAAACAACATGGCTAGCTACTAAGTGACTAACAAGTGGGTAGCATTTACAACATGGATATGCTAAACGAAAGGATGGTGCACATCCCAGGCTAGACAGAATGGGATGTTTGATACACTACTCAAAATGGTGTGCAATTTAAAACATAAATTTTTTATATCTGAAATTTTTCATTTAATATGTTTGGACCACATTGACAGCAGGTAACTAAAACCATAGAAAGCAAAACCATGGGTGAGGGGTGTACTACTATAGAAAGATAAAATGCATCATATCCTCTCATGGCCATTCTAATCAGTTTCTCTTTGAGATCTTATGAAATAGTCCATTGAGCTGCACATTATACTTAGTATAGTTTAATTTGAAGTGATTGTATTGCCCATAGTAGTTGTGAATGCAAAAGAATAACTATGATATTTTGTTTATCCTACTGAGCTAGGTTATTATAACTTTATGCTCATCAGAACAATGGAAAAACTGAGCTCATTGAAATGCAACATTCATTTTCATGTTTACTACATTATGTCATACTGGCACAACAAAGGAGTTTTGAAAAGTGAAATAATATATAACACAACTCATTTATTTATTTATTTATTTATTTATTTATTTATTTCAGAGAGGAAGGGAGAGATAAAAACATCAATGATGAGAAAGAATCATTGATAGGCTACCTCCTGCACACCCCCTACTGGGGATGGAGTCTGGCAACACAGGCATGGACCCTGACCGGTAATCAAACTGTGACCTCCTGGTTCATAGGTCAATGCTCAACCATTGAGCCAAACTGGCCGGGCCACAACTCATTTTTTTATGGAGGCTACTACATATTTTACTTTTTTATTGATTTTTAGAGAAAGAGCAAAGTAGAGGTATAGAGCGATAGAAAAATCAATCAGAAAGGAACATCATAAAGATTGGCTACCTCCTGCACGCCTCTACTGGGGATGGAGCCCACAACCTGGGCATGTGCCCTGATGGAATTAAACCAGTGACCTCTTGATTCCTGGGTCAATGCTCAACCACTAAGCAACACCGGCTGGGCCATACCTTACTTTTAGATAATATAATTGAGAATCAGTCTTTTTATACAATGGTTAGGAACACAAGTTTGAAGTCATACAAACATGGTTTTGTATCTTGGCTTTATCACATATTAATTGTGTGACCTTGGCTAAATTACTTAACATCTCTGAACCTCACTTTTATCATTTAAAAAAATGGGAATAATAATGCCTACATCATAGTGTTGTCATGGAGATTAAGATAAAAGATAGTTCTGGTCCATTGTAAGTGTTCAACAAGCATATCTTTAAACAACAGGCATTTATATAACCATTTTAATACTAAAAGTATAACACCAAAAGGCTTTGTCTACATATTCTTGGTTTTGTTTATGCTTTTTTTCCCCATCTTACCTTTAACTCAGTATACTATTAAGTTGTGAAAATAATTACATAAATGCCAATGGTGGCTTGGGAACAGCTATCCCAAGTGTTCACTATAGAGTTTAGATACATGAAGCCCAGAGGTTGCTGTTTGGCGCTGGTTTGGATGATGGATATATACCACAATGCCTAATTATGAAACCCAATTGAAACTGATCATTTACCCTTTGGTGTGGCTCTTCCATTTAAGGGCTAGATTTGGGGACTGCATTAGTAAAATTGGGCAGATAAGGAAAAGAAAGGAAGGAGACAGGAAATTGCCTAAACTTTCAGAAACTCCACTTAGTATGCCAAATTTTACTTTTGAAATGAACACCATTATAAAGGAGGTATAGATGGATCATTAATAGAAATAGAGCATTTCCAACTGCTCCAATACATATCTCTAGAAATTAACAAGTACTATTATTTTCTGTACTTAAATAATAATTTACAAAATAGTTTTATTCACCTAACCTTCTCTTCTCAATACATCTAATTTTCTAGTATTACATTTCCTCATTGCTTTAATTTGATTGACTCAATTATTTAGACTGAACATAGTGCTATGGAAGATGAGGCAATGACTATGACCCCTATGCAACACCATACTCTACAGCCTAAGAATATAAGTAGGAGCTCCAGCCTACTACCTCACACACCTAGCTGGAGGCAAAGCTAGATCCTCACTTCCTCATGATACAACCTTTGGTGGTGATGCTGTGGGAATATGGGACCTGAAATGTTGGGTGACTGAAGAGCAAGCATATAAAAATATGCCATATTTTGCCTCCCTTTTAATGTGTCTTCTGTTCTTGTTTACACAATGCTTTCTCAGGCATCTTTACATCACAGTTTTAACACTTACCATGTTATCACATTATTTAATGTTTTAAGAGATATTCCTTTTAGTATTTCAAGGGTAAGATGGGGCACAGCTCACCTCCCATCACTTCCCAATAGAATACAGAAGAGACTGTACAGGTAGATCTATTAGATCTTCCAATAGAAGAAGTTTAATTATAGCTTCATGAGTTGATTGAATTCAATTGAATCTAATCTAATTAAATTGAATAGAATTATTAAATAATGAGTCCTTTGTCATTGGAGTTTTGTAAGCAGCAGCTGTATCATATAACTACAAAAACTTGGCCTTTTCAGTCATATGGTCCAGAATTTATTCCCAGGCCTTTTCCGTTCACATGGCTGTGTGACCTTGGGCAAATTATTTCATCTTTCTGCAATTCATTTGTCCACATCTTTAAAATAGGTCAGATCTTAGAATGTTGGAGTTTATAACCCTCAGAGTCCTTTCTCTGTAAAGAGTATATCATGAGGTCAATATATACATTATAGGACATGCAACTAAACAGTATTTCATTGATAATAAACCAATAGCGTTAGTTTTGCCCGTGACAGATGGCACATTTATCACTAAAGTTATTTCATATATTAGCTGGTCCTTCTCTTCCTTGCCCTCCATCAGATTTAGCAGTTCACAGTCAGAGTTTTAATGATTTGGACCAAAGGCCACTACCACACCTGTAATGGCTATCAGAGGTAGTTATTTTATAGAGTGCCCATTTTATATAAGTAACCAAATTTCAAAAGGTGAAAGGGTGCCCTTGCCAGCTCTAGTTGGCTGTTTCCCCTTTCCTTGAATAAAGAAAAGGGGGGTGGAGTGTGTTGAGTGAGCAAGTGTCTTTCTTTATCCCAGTCTTGGCATGACACCAGTAAACTTATTTCACCACAAATTCATGACTTCTAAAATCAATATTGACTGTAGATGAATTTAATTGGATGTAAAATGGCCAAGAAACAAAAGGTAAAGGAAGAGACAAGAATGGAGTAGCAAGTGCTGACCTCAATGTGGTACCTGAGTCCTCAATGCTTAACAGCTTTGGAGGCCTGGCTGGAGGAAAGAGTTGGTCTACCAATGACAATAGTGGGTGCTCTTCAAAGCACAGACTCTGAGGCATGATTGTACAGGTGATGTTACTTCAAGATGATCTTCCTCTCTCAAATTTTTAAGATACCAATTTGTCGGTCTCTTCTTAGACCATCAGTGTTTTTTGTCTTTTATAAAGTTGTTAGTCAGTTTGGAATATGTGATAAAATTGGTTGTTCTATAACAGAGATACTTATCCTATCATCTTAAAGGGGAACCTTCATTGAAGTTTACAAACTTGGCTCCTGAATTCCTATGGCTTTAGTGGGAACTCTATGAATAAGTATATGTTACAGACCAGCACCATGAAATAATGGAAGATATACTGGATTAAGTAGCTGAAAACCCATGGCCTAATCTTCACCACTAAGTAGCCATAAAAGCTCAGACAAGTCATTTAACCTTTTGAAGCTTCAGGTTGTTTTTTTTTTTAAGTCTTTACAATGAAGCCCATTCTGTCTTCTTTGCCTACTTCACAGGATTTTTGTGAGGAAGGAATGATAGGAGTTGAGGCAGAGGGAGCAGGGAGTGGAGAGGATGTATAAGGACTCTGTAAGCTAGTAAGGAATCTAAACTTCTGAGGGATTATTTGTATAAGCATTGGTCTTAGAACCAATAATAATAGAAATATTTTTTAATATCACCCTCATGTAAATGCCCTCATTCCCTTTTATTTTCATATGTCACCAGGGTACTATTCTTAGAGCTTTGAATTAAGGGGTTAATAGCTTCACATTAAGGATTTAGGAAATTTTATTTGGGGTTAAATGATCTTTTATAGAGAAGAGAAAATAAGGATCTTGAAAATACTAATTGTAAAGCTTATCACAAAAAAGGTAGTAGATGCTGCTTAAAAACCTTGTAGCATACTAATGAGTTATCATGTTTTCTTTTTTAGCATAAATTTTATGAATTATAAAACAAAGGAAAAACACTTAGAAATTAATGAAATGCATTTTATAAGTGTACCTAAGTGCTAGGTTAGATAATTTCAAGATCAGTGTGGTCATAATAAAATTTCATTTACCTTATGCCCTCAGCCCAGAGCCATAGGGGTACCCAACTAAATGTACACTAGGTACTAGTAATTGCATCATTTAAATTTGTATATTATTTAACATTTTTAAAGTACCTCTTCTTTTTTTTAAATAACAGCTTTATTCAGTTTGCTGGGCATCCTCTTGTATTCCCTGTCAGGGCACTTGCCCGGGTTGTGGGCTCTGTCCCTGGTAGGGGGCATGCATGCAGGAAGCAGCCAATTGATGTTTCCCTCTCGCATCGATGTTTCTCTTTCCCTCTCCCTCTCCCTTCCCCTCTCTAAAAATTAATAAAATTATTTTTAAAAGTAAAATAAATAAATGTTCTGAACAACAACAACGACAAAAAAAATAAAATAAAGTACCTCTTCTTTCTGATAATCCATTTGAATGAAGAAAAAACTTGAAACTGATTCTAAAGATCTTCAAATAATCCTATCTAATAATAGAGAAACATGGTAATTAACCGTAACTTCGCTACCCTTCCCATTGGCTAATCAAGGAGATATGCAAATTAACTGCCAACCAAGATGGTGGTCGGCAGCCAGGCAGCTGAAGCGAACAGGAGGCTTGCTTGCTCCAG
>NW_005363283.1:2503890-2506071 GCF_000412655.1 Myotis brandtii
CCCCCCCGAGTGCACAAATTTTTGTGCACCAGGCCTCTAGTACTTTATAATGTAATATATATTGATGAGTTTATTTATCTTGAGTTGGGAGCTTTTATGGATTCCAGCTATATGTCTTTGCCACAAATCATGTTTGTGTGTGTGTGTGTGTGTGTGTGTGTGTGTGTGAGCGCGCGCGCACGTGCGCACGTGCTCCTGGTGAATAAATGGAAGTTTTAGAGTCTGTGAGGGTCACTAGAGGGAATTTCCCAGTCTCATAATATATTAGTGTCTCTTCATGTCTGTTTCTGATGGGGTCCAATAGCAGGTAAACATACTTAGGTAACAAAAAGCTTCCTAAGAGTGAGCAGCAGTCATTAAAAGTAACATAATGAAGGCCAGCTACTGCTGATCTCTTTGACAAGAAGGAATTCTTGCTGCCAACATTTATAAACCACTAAAAGTGTTCTCCATTGAAAATCAGGTTTTGACTTTGTTCCCTGGGCTGAAAAAAGTATTGCAGTAGAAAATAACAAAAGTAAGTTGAAATTTGAATTGTAATTTTGATGACTGTCTAGTGAAATGGTTTCATACTCTGACACTGCACCTTTGAGACTTTGGGTTGATACCCATAAGATAAAAATTTGTCTGGTCTTACAGTTGAAAAAGTTACAAGCACACTTAATGTCTGGTGGTCTCGGCAAATTACCAAATCTTCATTAAAAAAGGAAGATTTAGAAACTATTATGGGGATTTTTTAAATAATCTTTTTGAAAAGAGCCATTTATACATGTTTTGGATTCAAGTTTATTTATTTAGCTAAGTATAGATTATATTTTCACTACCCTTCAGCAATAAGCACTAACTCAGCAAGAAGCTCTCACATGATTAAGGCACTTTGGCTTTGGGGTCAACATGCTATTTTTGAAAATCACATCTAATTGTCATTATGGTCTCCTGATATTAAAAATTAAACTGTCCACATTTTAAGACTTCCATTGATGCTCTAACAAATATTATCTGTTTCCATTTTAAAAATATTTGCTGGAATGGCTTGACATTTTTACTTCTGTACATCATGGGGGCCCTATACCTGTGAAATGTATAGCTTTTTTCATTTTATACTAGGGGTCCCTGGTCCTGGCCTGTGGGGATCTGGCTGAAACCTGCTCTCTGACATCCCCCGAGGGGTCCTGGATTGCAAGAGGGTGGTTCTCAGGTGATGCACCTCAGAATTGGACTCCTTCTTCTCTTCTCCCAATATTATGTCTCTTTCTGTATCTCTCTTGCTTCTTTCATCTCACTTGACCCTAAGTTTGGCGGTAACTGACAACCTGTGGGCATTTAGCTGCAAAATGCAATTATTTAGAAAACAGGATTTACTTAGCCTGGAATCTAATTGGCCTAGGGCAGGACCCTGATCAATGTCAGGCTACTGCCCAGGCCCTTCTGCCCAGGCAGAGTCCTGTGGTGGCGGGAACCTCCTTTGTCCCACCTGAGCTGCTCCTTCGCCTCCTTCCCTCCCCAGAGGTTGCCCACTGGCGCTATTGTCTGCCTGGAAGGAGGGAAGCTGTGGCTGGTTTCCCAGCTGAGAGTGGTAGCAGGAAAATTCGCTGCCTCCACTGGAAATCAATATTAAGCCAATGGGCCTGCGCGGGTGCCAGGCATCAGGGCTGCAGCCAGTAGGTCCTGTACATTTCATCATTTAGCTAATCCAGTCAAAAAGTTTCTGTAAGGGCCAGACCCAAGACCTCTGCAATGGGCTGGAGGTCGGTGGGGAGCCAGACCCAAAATGGTGAGCCAATGGGCTAGAGGCCTGGTACATGGATTGCTGTACTGGTTGGGTCCCTGGGCCTGGCCTGAGGGGATCAGGCCGAAACTGGCTCTCCGACATCTCCTGAGAAGTCCTGGATTGGGAGAGGGCGGTTCTCAGGTAATACACCCCAGAATCAGGCTCCCTCCTCTCTGGTTCCAGGTGCCTGACCCAAGAACCACAGCTACCAAGTCACCACAGCTCGGCAGCTCCTGCATTGAGTTTCTGCCCCCTGGTGGTTAGTGTGCATCATAGCTACCAATCAGCTGGCTGAACAGAGGGCCGTCGGCCAGTTGGCCAGTCACATAGGCTTTTATATATATACTAGAGGCCCGGTGCACAAAAATTTGTGCACTTGGGGGGGGGGGGCCTCAGCCCCGCCTGGGCCC
>NW_005363283.1:2506351-2511543 GCF_000412655.1 Myotis brandtii
TCTGCCCCCTGGTGGTCAGTGTGTGTCATAGTGACCAGTCATTCCCAGTCTTTCTGCTGTTAGGGTCAATTTACATATTACCCTTTTATTATATAGGATAGATTGGAGACTTCTATTAGTGATCAGCTAATGAACACTAGTTGAAGCTTTCAAATTAATTTGCTTTGGACAACAGAATGATAGACTTGTTTGAACAGATTTGAGTCACTACATATTAGATTCTAGGTCCACCCCTTTATTATATATCTGCAGAAATTGTGACTTGCCCAAAGTCATATAGTGCCATAGTTACCACCTATTTAACTCTTTCCCCTTATTCAAAGTTAAGGCCAAGTCTCACTTCTTTGCCTGACCACCCCATATTCATGGACAGCTTTCTCTTCTGCAACTTCCTATTATAGTTATTGTCAAAGCCATTCATCTATCTTTTTAAAGTAGGATTGCCACACACTTTGGAATTTCTAGAATAGTGCTGATTTGAAATAATCAATTTTATTCTCCCCATATTAGATATTCTGGAAATTGTTATATTTGGCCATCTAAGTCATATAACCCAAACTGGTTCCCATACCCACTCAAGGAAAAATTATCCTGCTGTCCATGTGCCTGATTCAGGGATCTGAAAATATATGCTAACTTGCATTGTCATTTACTCATGTTATGTGTGTAGGTATGTAGGTCTTCTTTACTAATCTAGAGTACATGTCCCCTGTGGACATTTATTTTTTTATCACCTGCTGAATTTTCCATAATGCTCAGTACAGTGTACTGTACGTAGTGGGGATTCAATGTGCATTTTTAATGTGGCACAATTTTCTGTTTTTTTTTATTTTTTTAATTTCTTTCCTTCTTAATTTTTATAGATTTTTTAGAGAGAAGAATGGGGGGAGGGGAGAGAGAAGAGAGAGAGAGACTTATGTGAGAGAGAAACATTGATTGGTTGCCCCCCGCACACACCCTGACCAGGGATGGAACTTGTAACCTGGGCATATGCCCTAACTGGTAATCAAATCCACCACCTTTTAGTGCATGGGACGATGCTCCAATCAACTGAGTCAGACCAGCCAGGGCCTCTTTTTTTAACATGAACAACATTTCCAAATTCCACATTTGGCAGTACCCCAACACATTGATTCTGGTCAGGGTTAAATGTGGTTATTTCACTGAGTTTATTTTATTTTTATCATTATTACCTTATAATTATACCTGGAATTATAAACTCTTGCCAGGTATCTCTTTATCCTGAATACTTTCACAGCTAAGAAATAGCCACTGGTTTTCATGTGGATGTAGCACAAGCTAGGATCATTGGTGCCATGCATATGCTGTCCATGTTAATTGGCATAAATCATTAGGTTCCATAAACCATGTTACACCATGCATCACTCCTTTGGTATTCAGTGTATAATACAATGTGTTTGAGATGCTCCACAGAGCGGCCCCACACTTACTGAATGCCACAGACCATCTTTATGACACAGTGTCAGAGGTCTGAGTTTGCAGAGTGATTTTCTGGAAAAGTGCCATGCCCTTTCATGAGTCAAGTGTTTAAGAGTGTCCCGTAAATGCTGGGCAGATGGGGCCTTAGGGTTATCTCTCCAGCTAACTGGAGATGCTAAGTAAGATACAGGGGAAGTTTAACAAACAGGAACTTCTTGTATTTGTTCTATTGATTTTTCTGCCAACAAAAAAAGTGTAACAAATTGTGCTGTTTTCAAATAAAAGCATTGGGAATAAACTCTGATTTTAGAGAATGATTTCCTGGCCAGACATGCGGTTGCATTTGAGGAAAGGCTGGATATAGCAGGAGATAGGTAATAATGCCAGCTCACTTAACAAAGCAGGAAGGGTAAGGGCCAGGGTTGTAAATCATTATTTATAATTGAACAAAGTGGTAATTTTAGCAACTTTCCATTCTCAAATATGAGACCGTCCTCGTGGTAATCAAACTATTACTCTGAAACAGTTTGCTTATCAGGAGACCAATTTGAGATTGTGACCTGAAAATGGAAATTGTCTTTCAATTCATTTGAATTGCAAACAGGGTAGAAAACCTATAGCTACTGTGGCATATTTTTAAAGCAAAATCAGGCACCTACATTGACATCCTATTTACATTTCTTTCAGAAGAAAAAAAAATCAGGCGAAAGATATCAAAAACACATTTCACAGCAGGCAAATTAATTGGTTTTACAGTATTTGAATGGAGGGTTTGTCAAATAAAACATGCCTTGACAGTTAATAGTGTCATTTAGAGCCAGAAAATCATTGGCTTATTTGTTATTGGATAAAAAGAAGGCAAACATTTTGTATTAGGAACTTTTTTATGTGTTTAAAATCCTCATTAGAGATTAATGGACAGGCTTACTTAGCATAGCTCCATTAATTTAAGACTAAATAGTCACTGCTGTATTTCAATCTCAGTGTTGTTTCTTAACATTTTTTTTACTTCTTTTTAATTAGATCTTGCATTTGAGTTCGGTCTCTACATCATTGGAGATGTAGAATTAATTAATGAGATGTATAAATCTAATGGAAGTAAGTTATTCTTAGCAATCATTTCATTTTAGTGAGCAGTTAAACCACATGTAAGTGGGTGCAGATCTAAGAGATTTAAGAAGTATAGAAAAAAATGTGAACTTCCCTGAATATATTTAGCACTGTCACTTGGCATTAATAGATAAAAGTGTTTTAATTAGAGTTATAAATAATAGGGGAGCTGGCCAGGATTCAGTTCCTATGCACACAGATTGTTCTTTAGGATCATCACTGTCAAAGAAGAGCAATTGTAATACTGTTTCAGTGGAACTGCAGTGTCATCCACTGGCAATTAAGACAATCCTAAGTGCAGGGTTTAGAGAATTAAGAAGGTGCCAAGTTCATTAGAGGTTAGTATGAAAGTGGAGCCATTTTCTATCAAGTACATTCTGTTGTCACATTTTATTGAGGGCATATAATGGGCACAATTTATAAAGATTATTTTACTTACACTGCTTTAAGGAAATTTTAGCTAGTAAAAAGTCTAACTGAAATCCAGATTTCTTGATATATTAATAAATCATTAGCTATGTATTTAGAAGACTGAAGTAGTTTCTATAGGTTGAGGAATTATTCATGTCAAGGTTAAACCTTTCTTTTCTAAAAGACTTTCAAAAAATAAGATATATATTTAAAAGGTTCGTTTATAAATGGGGTTATAGCAAGTCCCCAGAATATACCTATGGCAATGTCTTCAGAAGCTACCAGTAAATCCTGAGCTCCCACTTCATTCCCCACCATGAGGAAGTCTTTATATCTTCAGAAGCCATAAATCCTTTGAAGAACTTTTCAAAGGTGTGTTATAAAAGATAAGCATATTATAAAATGTTTCATGCTAATGATCACATAGTAAATATGATTGAAAATAGCTCTTCTTTTAACAATTTTTAAACTTCCAATGTTATATAGGAATGATCTCTCTCAGGAGGATATGGTTAATCAAGTTCTCTGTTTCCCTAGAGAGAGAGTTTAATTCATTTATATCCAGAGAGATCTTCAAGTTCTGGGGCCATATTTGGCCCTGGGGTTAATTTCATCTGGCCTTCAGGGTAATATTATGGTATTCACCACTGTGGAATTCTAAAAAAATCATTACTCCTACTCTTAGGCTCTCTTCTTCCATTCAGAATGAAACCTCTTATAGATTAGAGCAGTTGGAGAACTGAAAACTGATTGATTAGCTTATCATTAATGGAAAGAGCTATAACTAATATTGGGGAGCAGAGTGTCACCTCCTTCTAAATCACCAGAGATACTTGACTTTCAACTCTCACCTTCTCCTCCTCTCCCCTTTTTACCTTCATACTCCTGATTTATACAGCATCTCCTTCTAGTTTCATGCTGTAGCTAGCTCTTTATCTCTCTCCCTTAAAGATTGCCAGATAATTATATTATACTTCTCTAGCAAATTTGTGTTGCTGTTCTCAAAGACAAATATTTTCCACCTTTCCTTTCTCCTCAGATTTCCAATAACAGCCCCCTCATTCTCAGCTGATGACCTTGCCACATACTTCATAGAGAAAAATATGTACAGTCAGACAAGTACCACCTCATCTTCTCATCTTTAATTTCTCCACCCCAACTGCTTATGTACCTAAGTACTATGGCTTCTTTCCTATTACAATGGAAGCAGTATCCAGAAGTGTCCATGCTCCTATTTCAGGCTAACCCCTCCAATTGAGTCTCAATCCACTCTCTCCTTCTCAAGGACTTGCTTTTACCTACTTTCTATTTTGCAACATTTTTCCCCTCTCCACTGATTCATACTCATTGGTATAAAAATATATCTTAATATCATCCCTCTTCAAAAAAAAAGGAAAAATCTTGACCTCCACATCACTACTACCTATCATCCATTTCTCTGCTCCCTTTCACAGTGGAAATTGTTTATATACTTTCTCCATTTGCCCCTCTCATTCTTGCTTCAACACACTCCAGGCAGGTATGCATCCACAACATGTCACTGAAGCAACTCTTACCAAGGTTATCAATGACCCTAGATTTTTGCCAAACCAAATGGCTGACTCTGCATCCCTACCTTAATGGCCACTTTCTCTCTGAAACACTGTTCTCCTGACTTGTAGGACACTATGCTTACTTGATTTTCCTTCTGCCTTCCTAGACACTAAGAATTCATGTTTGACTTTGAAATACATGACACATGGTGGATATGCTATGCTGTATGGAATGTAGACTCTTAGAAAAAGGTACTATAAATGGTCTTTTAATTCAGTTTTATCTTATCATGAAACCAGTTTTATAGATGAAGCCTATAGTACATGTATGCTACATGCTTTATATGACTTTTTATATAATGGTTGTCTTCTTAATTATGTTTGTACTAGAGGTCCGGTGCACAAAAATTTGTGCACTCAGTGGTGGGGGTGTCCTTCAGCCCTGCCTGTGCCCTCTCATGGTCTGGGATGCCACGGGGGATGACCACTTGCTGGCTTAGGCCTGCTCCCCGGGGGATTGGGCCTAAGCTGGCAGTCAGACATCCCTCTTGCAGCCTGGGAGCCCTCGGGGGATGTCCACTTACCAGCGGGGAGCAGGCCTAAGCTGCAGTCAGACATCCTTAGCACTGCTGAGGAAGTGGGAGAGGCTCCCACCACCACTGCTGTACTGGCAGCCATCAGCCTGGCTTGTGACTGAGC
>NW_005363283.1:2512357-2513244 GCF_000412655.1 Myotis brandtii
GCTGCCATCTTGGTTGGGTTAATTTGCATATAGTCGCTCTGATTGGCTGGTGGGCGTGGCTTGGGGCATAGCAGAGGTGTGGTCAATTTGCATGTTTCTCTTTTATTAGATTTGATTGGTTATTACAAAAATTACTTTGCATTTCCCATGTATTAAAAACCATCTGCAAGGTAAGAGAAAAAGTACCTGGGATTTGACAATTAGCATTAAGAATTCACAATGAAAATAATCCATGCTTAGGAGATAGAGATTGAATGTTGAGAAATAGACTACTACATAGAATGAAATATATGTTATATACAGAAAAAATAGAAGGCGAATAAAATCCCAGAATCCAAAAGATACCTGAGAGATCATCTTGCCTGGCCAGCAGTCCAACATGAAGATGCTGTTATTTTGTAACAAAATGGGAAATATGAAAACAATGGTGTGTGTGAGTGTGTTGTCATAAATTTGCTTTTATATTTGAAAAAAAACTGTCCTTCCAACCTTTTGGGTGTGATTTTTACAATGTACTTTCAATACAAAATAAAATGTTGATAATCTTATGTAGATATCCTATAGTTTTTGCACTGTTATGTGAAATACCAAACACTGGGAATGTGTAATATATTCCCATGCCTTTGTTGTATGAACTGGAGAGTAAGGAAGTGATTTGTCCAAAATCACAGTTAATTCACAGTAAGGCATGTACAGGAAACTATTGTTTCCTGACTGTATGTTTTTCTTTTCACTACTTTATTATATTATATTTACCTGAAAGTGAGATTACTGCTTTGCAATTGTTTAGTTGCTCCATACTATGAGAGTTTGATATGACCATGGAGCAGTCAGGTAACATTTACTCTTTAATAGTCAAAATTCAAAAGTGGACTTGTTTGATGTAA
>NW_005363283.1:2513294-2530787 GCF_000412655.1 Myotis brandtii
AAATTGCCTTACTTCAGTTCAATTTCACATCTGTATTTTTACAGTATCATCCTTTATTAAAAGAGATTATGGGCCTGCACATGAGATAGCAATTAAAGTTAATGGAAGTGCAATAAGAAGGGATTTCATAGAATCAAGACTTTAATCTTGAATGGTTCTTGTTGTGGCACTAAGATATGGACAGGACAGAAGTAGGAGCCCTGGGGAGTCAGATGCCTGCCATGAAATTTTAAAAGAAAGGGTACATGGCTGTAAGGTATTTGGGTTATAGAGGAGGCACCAAGAGCAGACAGAAGGCTGAGAAGAGCACAGGCAGGAAAGGGCAATTTGGGTCAGAGTCTGGAGGCTGGCAAAGAGAAATTGGAGGATACAGCTTGAGTGTGAGCAATAGAATTAAGGATCTAGAAAAGAAGCCCGAAGAATGTACTAGGGCAGTGGTCGGCAAACTGCGGCTTGTGAGCCACCTGCAGCTCTTCGGCCCCTTGAGTGTGGCTCTTCCACAAAATACCATGTGCGGGCGTGCACTTACAGTGCGATTGAAACTTTGTGGCCCATGCGCAGAAGTTGGTATTTTGGGAAAGAGCCACACTCAAGGGGCCAAAGAGCCGAATGTGGCTCGCGAGCCACAGTTTGCCGACCACTGTACTAGGGTATAAAGAGGGGGTCTGACCATGGAGATCCTTGCCAGCAGAGTCTGCACAGCCTAGGCAGGGGTATGGGCAGTAACACTAGCAGCCAGAGTGACCTCAATACCCAGCTAGGGTGACCAGAGGCAGGGTATTTGGGCAGGGAGGGGCTGTAGGTCAGGCAGCCAGACATTTCCAGATAGGCTCTTGGTTTCTTAGGGTAATCTTTCTATATGTCCTACCTAATTTTCCTTTAAGATGAAGCTCCCCTCCCCGTTTTTAGGTCACTCTTATATAGAAACCAGTTATTAGACCAAATAAATGAAGAGTGAGCTAATGGCTATTCAGAGCTGACTGAATTAAGTACTCTTCACTTGAAATTCCATCTGTCATTAGGTACTCTCAGCTGGTGATGGGTCTTGCTGCATATGCATTCCCCTGTTGCTCATTCTTAATGTAATCAGTGAAGAGGTGAGTTCATAATAAAGCATATCACCCACACTTTCTCCACTTCTCCCACCCCCTCTGCCCCTTCTCTGTGTTCTCTTAGCCCCTCAAGTCCCACTCTAGCCCACTTTGTCACCTCAGTCAGAGTCATCAGATGGAGCAGCAGCAACCTGAATAGGATTTAATAAATAGTGACATTCACAAGATTTCTAGGGGCTAATTTACAAGGTGATCAAATTATCTACTCAGTGGTCCCAAGGAACAGGGTACTGACACACCTTTCCAAGTCCTTAGAGGGAATTTAGAATAGAAGGTGTTGATGGAGACTTATGATGCACACCCTAGCAGGCTAAGGTACTTTTATATACATCAGGACATCTCAATCCCACAGCAAGCCTAGAAGTAGATTTTTTTAAAAAAAATTTCCCTTATATACAGAATGAAACAGAGGCTCAGAGATGTTCCGGTTTCAGAGCTGGGATTAAATCTAAGTTTGTCCAGCTTCAAAGACCAGGCTCCTTTCACTACCCCTTTATGCCCCCAGAAAATATAGTAAATTATCTCATTTATTTGCTCAAATAAATAAAATGTGATTGCTGTCTCTACCTTTTTAGTTTTAGTTCCATGTAAGATTCTGGGCAATGGGTAATTTTCTGTACTTGGCATAAAATGGCAAATGTTAAATTCCTTTGATCTTCACATTCTATTTTTGGTTACTTCTTTTCTTAGAGGGAATGGTGAATATTAGCCTGTTTTACATGGGATATTTTGACCATATAACGCCCTTAAAAATTGGCCAGAAAAAATATTTTAATGTAAATATCAAGTCTTTAGACACCCAGGACTGCATTAAAAAGAAATTAAAAGATGACCAAGTTGGCTGTAACATTTCACTGTTGTGAAATATTTTGTTTTCATTAAAGTTATATTACTTGAGGACTTCTGTCTGAAGCTTATGTAATATTAACTGTTCTCGTTTAATCACAGACTCATGAATACAAACTAGAATAGGGACAGGTTAAGGTGAGGCAGAAATCAACAGAGAGAAAAATCCTTATGTGAACTGGGTTTGAAGTTTTGGAAAACTTGGACTCCCTGCTGCCCCTTGCTTTTACAAATGACCTATGACGTGGATTAAAAAATTTTTTAAGGATAGAAAGCTCATTTGGTAATACAATAGAATAACCTGAGTTTTCATTTTATTAGTAATGCCATGCCAGGGGAGAACTGTGTGCTGTAAATCAATCATGGGGATAAATGTAACAATTTATTAATGAAAATACAAACAGAATTAATTTAGAACCTGCATGGTGTCAGTTGTGGATATTGTTTTTAACTGGACCGATAGCATAGTATTTTGTGTTATTGGTTTGTCACTCAGTGTCACTGGCACTTGTTAGGGGAATTCAAGCATTCATTGGCAATTAAACTTGCAACTTTCAAGTTTTTGTCCTTTTTATTAAATTTAGTGGGGTGACACTGGTGAACAAAACTATATAGTTTCAGGTGCATAATTCTACAACACATCATCAGTACACTGTATTGTGTGTTCACCACCCCAAGTCAAATCTCAGTCCATCACCATTTATCCTCCCTACACCCTCCTTCACCTCCTCCCTCATGCCCCTCCCTCAATCACTACACTGTTGTCAGTGCCCATGAGTTTTTCTTTTTTTTCCTTCTAGCTCTATTCCCTCACCTGATCCCCGACCCAGCACAACAACCTCTCCCCCTAACAGCTGTAAACCTGCTTTACGAAGTCATTGCCAAGGTGGGATATACCTAGAATAGCGGGCTTTGATTGCCAGGTATTGTGAGGCAACCTCAGGATGATTTTAAGGGGAAAAATGACCTCAATCCCTTAATAATAATGTACTCAGAGGCATGCATTGAGCTCCTCTGGGTTAACAATGTGGTGATTATTATTCTTTTAATGTTTTACATTAATCTCAATGTTTTCTATTAGTGCTAGCTGCTGCTTATGTCTCTCAATGCCACAATCAGGGTATTTTTGATATCTTGTATTACCCTAATCGCCAAGAAGTATTCTCCAAACTGATTAATTCCAGAATGATTAAAACATCCTATGCAATTCATTTATTGTTGCTGCAGTTAATTGAATATTTGATTATTTAAAGGTACCCTGATTATTTCCTAAGATATGTATTTATCACTAGGCAGATGATCTGTGTGTGGTCTCTCTTTGGCTACATGGGGTGGCAGCCTACACTGTCACATGCATAGAGGGTAGGCACTTGTGAGGGCTCTCAGTCAATTCACCACCTGCCTGACGTGCGCCTCCCTTACTGGCCTTCAGAAGACAACATTTGTGCCCAGCGCAAGAGGGTCTTTTGGGTCCAGGAGTGAGAAGAGCACAGCCTTCTCTGTGTGGTGTGCAGCTTGCTTTCTGTTCCAGGAGGAGGGGTTGTAGAGGGGGAATGCAAAAGGACGCTGCAGCTCTGAGTGGCTAACTTGCGCTTTGTGGACTATCTGAATACTCAAGAGAGGATTTAAAGAGAAGAGAAGGTGGCTCCGGAATTAAACAGCAGTTTGGCAACTCATCAGATAGCAGTTCTAATCCCGGTATCGCCACTGCTCTCTTCCCCAGTCTTCTCTCACACCTGTCTGAGTGATTCCAGAATTACTGCAAGAGGGGTGTGTGTCAGAGAAAGAGAGACAGAGAGAGACATAGAGAGAGCAACTGGGCAAAATTTGGGCTGAGCTCTAGCCTTAGTTCAGCTTTCTTCCCCGGCGCGGCTCTGCAGGGAGCTCAGAGACTGGAGTGGCTTCAGGTGGCCCCACCACTTCTCAACCATGTCAAGTCCTTGGCCTCTCACTCCTATATGGAGTGAGGACTACAGTCAGGATCTCGGCGGCTGGGAGCTTCTGTCAGACATGACTCTGTCCACAAGCCCGGTAGGTACTATCTCCTGAACACCTAAATCAGACCTCCTGTATGGTATTGTCAGTATTGTCTGTTTCCCTTATAAATGTTTGTCTCCCCAATTTGTGTGGCGTCTTGAAGGCACAAATTATGTTGTCTTTAGTTCTTTAAATACTCCCTCTTGGCACCATCCTGAGCATAGTGTGAATTCAATCCGGATTTGCTGTCTAAAGAAATGAATGGAAGAACTGATAAATAGGTGGAGGGGGTGAATGAATGCCATCCTATTACCCTTGTCGTGATTACCTTACAATATATATCCCAGTGCATCTCTAATTGTTTGTTTTGCCATTCCATCTAGAGATGTAACTTAGAAAGAAAGAGGCCAAGTTTCATAGTTATTTGTATTAGCAACCCACAATACCTCACACTCTTCTAGGCACCTAGGAAATACTCGCTGGTTAAATCAAACACATTTGCCGTGGGAAAAACACTTGCGGCTTGAATGTAATTGCCTGGCAGTGTAAACAGCTATAGGGCAGGGCTAGATGAGTTTGTGGAACTAGTGGCTCCATGTGAATGCTGCATTCCAGTATTTCCTTTAAAAAATTATCAACACTTCATGTGGATGCATATTTATTTTGCTGCCCTTGCCTGTAGAGTTCTTCCCAATCCTGAGTGCTACCAACCGCAATAAGTCATTATTAGATTTGCTGTAAAGCCCCAGAGTCCACAACTCTTTCTATTTTGACAGCATTTCCCCAATAAGGAAATGGATATTCATAATACCAGGTGTAGAGATGATATTTGCAGTTGACAAGAGTGAGTCAAATCTTACCTTGAAAAGACAAGAAGATTGGACTTAATAATAAAACAGTAAGAAGAACAGGACAAGGGGTAAAACCTGACTCATTGTGTGGGGCTTTGTGGGTTATAAAGCACATTCACATTATTTATTTCATTTGCTGCTCACAGAAACCCTGTGAGATTTTAAAGGAATAGGTGTTGTTATTACCATTATTTTATTTTACAATTGGAAAAAGTGGAACTTTAAAGGATTAAAGTTACAAAGTCCAGCTCCCTGGTGATAGGGCCAGGACTCCCACCCAACATTTATACTCATAAATGTTGTGTCTGCATATTGCTAATATTTTTACTCTAATTAAAAAGTTAATGTTTATGCATTTGTATGGAAAAAGGAGAACAAAGACCTCATGAGAGTGGGCCATACATTTTTAGCCCAGGCAGCCCACACTGATACAATGCAATAGCAATATTAAAGATTGAAGATTTTGCTATAGTCATTTTGATCTTTGTGTTTGGGGAAGGTATTCATTAGAAGTTTAAGAATTGTCTTGGAAAATAGTTATTGGAGCATTGAACAATGGAATGAGATTTATTTGCTGTTAATAATAATCAGTTGAGTTCTGTAATCTTGTAATAGACCACTATCTCCCAGTATATTTTCTGTAAGTATTCATTCTGTGCAATTGTAATAATTGTTAATGGGGGGTATTGCAGATACTAAAAACTCAAGAATTCAGTCAAGAAAATTTGGAAGTGCTGCATTAAACTAATTAGATAGGTGTCACGGAGCCTTTAATTTGCATCATGGATCTCCAAGAGGCAGATAGATTGCAGCATTTCTCAGTTATTTGGACATGCACCTAGGAAATACTCGCTAGTTAATTATTTCATTTGAAGAACTAGTGTCCATGGGATGATCTCCTTTGTAGCACTTACCACAGTTATAGTTTTACATTAACTATGTGATTCTTCATGTCTGCCTTCCTCTTGAATCTGCAAAGTCCATGAGAGAAGAAACTGTTTCTTTTTGCTTCCTATTGTATCTGTGCCTACTGCAAGTCTAGTGGCACAGACCCTGGCCCTCAAAGATATTTGCTTAATGAATGGATAAATTAACAAAGAACTGTGCTAGGCCACCTATGGTTCCCTATAAAAAAATCTACGTTTAAGGTTCTTTACAATGTGTGCCCAGCCAACCTTTTTAGCCTTTCTTTCTACTGTTTTTCTACTCGGTATAAGAATATGATTGTTTTTGGAAGGGTGACTGTATAATTTATCATCCAAACTGGGACATTTTTTAGGTGGAAAGAGGGCACTATCAATTAATTATGCCAGGGTAACCCAGGCTGGATGGCCACTCATTGTTGGTGACTGTTTCTCAGCCTGCCTCCCCCACTAGGGATTTTATGCTACTTGGAGCAGGTAACTGTACATGGAGAAGGTATTTGATAAATATTAGCTGAAATTAATGCATGCACAGTAGCAACTTTAATGCTAAGTTAAGATTTGCTGATGAGTTTAACATATATTTTAACTTCGAGGGAAACTGGGTCCATATTCTAGTCCCCATTTCCTGAAATATAATTACGTTCATATTCAAATGTGTCAGAGTAACTAAGGGATTATGACTTAATTGTCCTGTAAGAGGCCTGGAACATGTAGACTCTGTGGAAGTGCTCTCTGCATAAAACCAGCCTTTTACATCCCAAGGCAGTGAATCAAAGAGAGCAAATATTATCTTTACCAGAACTGGAGGGAGATGGAAATGATCAGATTGCAATCCTGGACAGGGTGAAGGTATGAAGGAGAGAATTAAGAATGTTGGGGCCATGCCCATACCTGCACAGGTGACATCATGCCCAGAAGACCTTTGTCCAGGTGGCTCTCAAGTCCTCCGTCATGCATTGTTTTATAGCTGGTGTCTCACTTTGGTGTTTGGATTCTTGCTTTCATTATGGAGCCCCTGGAGGATAGGGCCAACTGCCAGACATGGAGTACATTTCTGCTAGTTGATTGAATTTTGGTTGATTAGAAAGGTGTCACACTGGGAAAGGTGGCTCATGGGATTAACTGTGTATTTGTAAGAGTCTAAGTGCCAAGGCAAGCATGCAGTTTACATAGGAGTTTTACCCTGTTTTCAATAAGAATTGTAGGCATCTGGTTGGACTCATAAGTTCAAAAGAGAACTTAATTTAATCATAGAAGTGTTTCATATAGACCTCATCTTTTAAAAATCTGTGATTATGAGTAACACACTAAACTATATCAGAAGGTCAAAGAGGCCTTAAAGATCAGGAAGTTGAACTCCTTCTTTGAATAAATGAGCAAAGTGAAGTCTGGTCAATGGAGAAGGATGGCTCAGTGTCCAACAGCAAATCAGTGACAGAATGAGGCACTAGCTTTCTGCACCTTGCACTGTGGTCTTACTGTTTCATTAAAGTAAAATAAAATTGGCCATTTGCAGATACTTTCTGCTTTGTATTTAATAAGGAAAAACCACATAGATACCTATATTTATTTTCTTTACAATTTTTCCTAAATAGTAAAAATATTATGCAATAAGCTTCTCTGAAAGTAACAAGATTGTTTTATGTTTATTTTGTTTTAGGTAAGCCTTCCCAGTGATCCAAGCTGTGTTGAAGAAATCTTGCGGGTGAGTTTAAACCTTTATTTCTGTGCCTTTTAATAATGAAGCAATATATCTGCTTAAACTGTTTAAAGTAATTACTGTTCTGTTTCCAGGAGTATAACTTCAAGACCCT
Organism: Myotis brandtii; assembly: GCF_000412655.1. Classification (NCBI taxonomy): domain Eukaryota; kingdom Metazoa; phylum Chordata; class Mammalia; order Chiroptera; family Vespertilionidae; genus Myotis; species Myotis brandtii. Next base: position 2,520,821 of record NW_005363283.1, read on the forward strand.
TCTGCTTATACCTCCTGTCTCATTCTTACCTCTAATGCCCATCCTTTAATCAAACTAATATCTTAATCTCACCAACCTTCTGTCCCATTCTGACATCCTTATGGCTCTTTCTTTTGGAGTCTGAATGGACTCAGTACCTGTTTAAGGAAACTTTCCCTGTTTAAACATCTTACCCCAAATTTTTGCCTTTCTGCTTTCTGGGATCTCAAGTCAATGTCATTGTTGTCTCCCACTACATTGTTGATGGCACATGGTTATGTAAATTGTAGCCTATAAGGAGGGGATGAGATGTGGAAGCGAGGATGGGAAGAGAAACAAGAATGATGGCCAGTTGTGAGAAATGATACTGATGGGAGTGAATTTGTGCCTGAGAATAGCATAGAGACAGCAAAAATTTATAAATGGTGGCACTAACCTCTCCCAAAGTAAATGATTAACCAAAAGCAAAAACCAAAGCCAAGCCAGAAAAACGTATATCCTGTCTCTGGCTTTTGGCATCATAAGGCAATATGGTACATGAAAAATAGGAGTCATAGGAGAAAGGTCCAGTCCTGCCTCCACTATTTGTCATTTGTATGATTTGTACAGATGACTTCATTTTTCTGAATCTCCCTTTCTTTTCTGTAAAATAGGACAATAATACCTGTCCTAATTCCCTTATAAGCTGCCAAGTAGTATATAAATGCTTATTATTATGATAAATGATTATCACTGTGGCCAGGAGGAAACCAGGTAGGATTTCCATTTGGGAAAGAATCTGTGTGCCAGTTAAAATTCTGCATCCCCTTTCCTCACTTACCACAATCACTCCAATTCCCCCTGAGACTCTCAGAAGTAAGTGCTTCTTAGAAGTCCAGTTTTTGAATCAAACCCTGCGAAATCACAGCCAAAGGAATAATAAAGAGCAGAAAACTGTTTACTATCAAATTGAATAGCCACACGATTTTAACTTTTGTGGATATTCATATACCCTTTTAGCTAAAAATCATTGTTAATGACTATTAAAAAGAAGTCCTATCACTCTGATCAGAGATGAGACTATCTGAATTAGGGATATGCTGGCTACTTTTATAAGATGAGACCAGGAACCCCTTAGTCATCTTTCTTTGGAATCCAAGGATCTGAATGTGGGGTGGTTGACTGTTATGAAATCCATGAGTGTGATGTACCCTGGGAACCCAGTCTCTTTTTCCATTGAGTGAACAAAGGTCAGATACATCAAATATAGCAAATCTTTACTTGTGTGATGGCTGTGTTCCTTAAGGGCACATATTACCCTGGTCTCTACAGTAGTCTTATTTTTCCAAATGATGTCAGTGGTCTTTTATTACCTCCCAAAGGAATGCTAGACCCATTTCAAAAATCAGTACCAAATCTGTTACAATTGAAATCTCTGCTTAAGAGCAACCTGGCCCAGGTGCCTAGGGGACTCACACAGTGACTAAGTGAGGGGAGTGGGTGAACACCTGTCAGGGGCTGGCAACTCCAGTCTGCTGGAGAAGCCACTTAGAGAAATAAAATGTCACGTAAACATGGAAAGAAAAAAAGCAGGTTATTTTAATAAGTTTGTAAAAGCTAGCACCCTTTGAGAGAGTAAAATGTGTTCTGTTGTTTGTATAAGAGAATCTAGTGAATTATCTTTTCTTACTCTTTTGAGGGGCTATAGGTTATATAGAAGTCTTTTTATCTGTTTTTATTGATTTTTAAAATTTATTGATAAAGGTATTACATATGTGTCCTTTTCCCCCAATTGCCCCCCACCCTCCCACTCATGCCCTCACCCCCCTGTTGTCTGTATCCATTGGTTAGGCTTATATGCATGCATACAAGTCCTTTGCTTGATCTCTCCCCCTTACTTCCACCCTCCCCTACCTTCTCTCTGAGGTTTGAGCATCTGATCAATGCTTCTCTGTCTCTGCATCTGTTTTTGTTCATCAGTTTATGTTGTTCATTATATTCCATAAATGAGTGAGATCATGTGATATTTATCTTTCTCACTTAGGCGGTTTCCAAATCTTAGCTATTGTAAGTTGCGCTGCTATGAACATAGGCGTGCATATATCCTTTCTGATTGGTGTTTTTAGTTTCTTGGGATTATTCCTAGAAGTGGGATCACTGGGTCAAATGGGAGTTCCATTTTCAGTTTTTTGAGGAAACTCTATACTGTTTTCAATAGTGGCTACACTAGTCTGCATTCCCACCAGCAGTGCATGAGGGTTCTTTTTTCTCAGCATCCTTGCCAGCACTTGTCATTTGTTGATTTGTTAATGATAGCCATTCTGACAGGTGTGAGATGGTACCGCATTTTCATTTTGATTTCCTTCTCTGGGATGATTAGTGACTTTGAGCATGTTTTCATATGTCTCTTGGCCTTCCTTCTGTCTTCTTTCAAAAAATATCTTTTTAGGTCTGTTGCCCATTTTTTGATTGGATTGATTTTAGAGAGAAAGGAAGGGCCGTAGCCTGTTTGTCTTAATTAATAGAGTGTAGGCTGTGGACTGAAGGGTCCCAGATTTGATTGTGGTCAAGGGCATGTACCTCGGTTGCAGGCTCCATCCCTGGCCCTGATCGGGGCATGTGCAGGAGGCAACTAATCAATGTGTCTCTTTCACATCAATGTTTCTTTCTGTGTGTTTCTCCCTCTCCCTTCCACTCTGTGTAACAATTGATGGAAAAATATCCTCAGGTGAGGATTAGCAATAACAACAACAAAAGTAGAGAGAGAGAGAGGAGGAGGAGGAGAGAGAAAGAGGGAGGAAAGAGCTGCCTCCTGCATGTCTCCTACCAGGAATCAAGCCCACAACTTGGGCATATGTCCTGACCGGGTATTGAACCAACCCTTAAGTTCTGAGACAACTTTCAACCAACTAAACCATTTCAGCCAGAGCTATAATTCTTTTCTTTTTTAAAACACCATTAATGAGTGGACCTTTTTAAATTGAAGAAGACATATTTCATTTACCATGCTTGGAATAAAAATAGGCTTTCTGAATTTTATGTCCTATATTTTATTACTAATTCTTAAACTTTTACAGACTGAATTTCATGGAACAACAGAGTTCTTACTGTATATTTTGTTATCACACATTCGTATTTCTATTTGTTTAATGGTCTTAGTGTCCTTTGGATGACTCTACAGTCTCTCTCTGTCACTTTTCTCTCCATCTGCCTCCTTCTTGGAGGGAGTACCTTTACTATTTATCGCCAACTCTTTCCAACACCCTCAATGCTTTTCAAACTAAGCAGAGTCCAGAGCAAGTGAGGTCATCTTCTCTTCCTTACTGAAATGGAGCTATGCAGAGGAAGGAGACCAGGGACAGGGAGAACTGGCCTCTAGTTGCTCATGACATTCCATCACTGCCTAACTGTGTAGCTTTTTAATCTTTTCATCTAGAAAACAAGAGGTGATTTTTCACCTTTCCACCCCACCATCCACCTGCAATGAAAGAATCTTTAAAGTGTAAACTCTGTTTGCATATGTAACATGGAGATCTCTATATGTTTGCTCTCTCAACTTTTCCAACCTCCCTGATCCCCCCTTTTTTCCTCTATAGCACTGCAGAAAAATGTATGCAAACCCACTTTATTTAACATAGGGACAAACTTCTTTTATTAACGAAGGCCAACACAAATTACCTCTCCCCAACTCTCAGCCCATCACTGCCCAAGTAATGGAAATGCTTTTGCCCAATGCATTTTCTTGTGCCCCCCCCTTTTTTCAAAAATGCTGTTCAAATTCAAATCAGTTGGCTTTCTCTGAAAGTTTCTATTACCATTACTCTGATAGTGGGCTCAGCTTCCCTTCAGACCAGCACTTCCACTTCTCCTTGTTTGCTTACACTCCAAGTTCTCATACTAGGTTGTAGCTCACCTTGTCTGATCTTCCAGAGCCCACTTGACCTGATATAGCAACCTTATTTCCCTATAGCACAACTGGTTTTCAAAGCACTTGAACCTTGTTATCTTATTTTTATCATAAGCAAGATGTTAGTTCCTTACATTACTATATCAGCAAGTTGAGACCCAAAGAGGTTATAAATGACCTGTAGTCTAGGGTGAGGCTAGTATATGGCAAAGGAGAAATAGAACTCAGACTTTGTTTTGTACTACACCTAACTGTCAACCACCTTATTCACAAACCTACAGCCAGCATCCTTTAATTTAAAAAAGAACACACATATGGCTTAAATTCCATTTCTGATCATATGTGCAAAGGAAATAAAAGCACTAACTCAAAAAGATATCTGCACTCCCATGTTCACAACAGCATTATCCACTATAGCCAAGACATGGAAACAACCTGAGTGCCCATTGATGAATGAACAGATAAAGAAGGTGTGTTTGTGTGTGTGTGTGTATGGAATATTATTCAGCCATAAAAAATGAGGAAATCCTATTTATTTGTGACAATATGTATGGAACTCAAAGAAGACAAATATTATATGATCTCATCTGTATGTGGAACCAAAAAAAACCCAAAAACAAAAATCATAGAAAAAGAGATTAGAGTTTTGTTTATCAAAGACATAAGCAAGGGGAGGGTAAACTGGAGGAAAGTGATCAAAAGATACAAATTTACAATTATAAGATAAACTAGAGGCCCAGCGTATTATTGAAATTGTGTGAGGAGGCGCCCTACCTCCCGCCATGTGAGGAGGCACCCCGAGGGCTGCCACGGGAGTCAGGCCTGACTGGCACCGCAGGCGGCCAGGACCCACACCTGACTTCTGCCCCAGGTCCCCCCTGACCCCTGCCTGTGTCCACTCTGGGCTGCCGGAGCCACCACACCGGCTTGGGCAGGCCCCCCAGTGTCTGTCTCAGTCTCTGCTCTGGGCCTCACCTGCGCGCACAACCTCCTCCTGTCTGATTGTGACCCGTTATGGTGTCCTGGCCTAATTTGCATACACACACACACACACACACACACACACACACACTAGGGAGGTAATGTCCAACACAATGACTATAGTGGTATATACTGTGTGGCGCATAGGAAAATTGTTAAGAGACTGAATCTTATGAGTTCTCATCACAAGAAGAATTTTTTTTCCTTTTTTCTTTTCTTTTTGTTGTATTTATATGAGAAGATGGATGTTAGCTGAACCTATTATGCTAATAATTTCACTATATAAAATCAAATTATCATGCTGTACTCCTTGAACTTATACAAAGATATATATCAATTATTTCTCAATAAAACTGGAAAAAATAAGACCAGTAAAAATGTTTCAGACACTGGCTGATTTATTTTAGAAGCTTTGACTAAGAATACTAGCAAACCAACATACGTTGAGCAGGTTTGGAGAATTAATTATTTCTTCCTGCTATTCTTAATATTTTCAAATCTCATTTCAAATAATAAAATAATAATAATAAATTACTGCTATTAATAAAATAAATAGCAACAATAATGTGCTACTTACTGTATGCCAGGCACACTACTTAAGCACATTATGTCATTTTCTCTTCATAACATCCCTAACAGATTGTCTTATTAATCACATTTTACAAAATAGGAAAGGGTAAAACCCAGAGAGGTTAAGTAATTTGCCCCCAGGTCTCTGACAATGTCATGTCATGCATTCCCTCTGTTCCTGTTGGTTTACCTGAATCCATCCACAATTCACAAGTTCCAGTTCACTTTATAATTATGGCATCAACCAACAGTTCATTTCAGCTTTTTTGTTTCCTTAATTTGTACAAATTCAGTTATGTCAAAATAATTTCAAGCAGTTTTTCAAACAAACCAGAATTAACCAACCTACAGCACTTTTCTGCCAAATTGCCCTTCTCCCACATAATAAGTTGCATAAATTCAGATGTTTTACTACTTGTCAAGAGCATTATTGCTTATTATAAATTTTACAAATCAGAAACTTTAAGGCAGTAATCAGCTCAGTGCAGCCCAGCCTGTTTACCTGCTTTCATCAGCATTCCATTTTCTCTTGAGAGTCAAGCTACCCTCAAGAACAAATAGAAATGAAAAATAATAACAATTCTGGCCCCAGTGATGGCATTTTGGAGTTACAATTCATCTATCATTTGAGGGATTTCTAAGCTGCTCATATGTAATAATGTGAGCAGCAGCAGAAGCTTCTGTTTTGAGCTCCACGGGGTTTTATGGGTCCTAGAGTAATCATTTCTGCAAGAGTTGATGCAAGGAGAGCAGCATGTACTAAATGCTACTAGCTAAGGATGGATGTTCAATGATTAATTGTTCTGCAGTGGTATGATTTATTTATTCCTAGCAAGGATTTACTTTAAGATATCAATAAACTATCAATTAAATCATTTCTAGAGTAAAGATGCATATATAATGTTTCTCTTGGATTTGACACTGAACAGATTGTATTTCCTACCAAAGTACATTCAGTAGTTGATAATTTTATAGCCAAACATCTGTAAGGGTAATTCACTGTTTGTGAGGGATGCAAAATTTGCTAGCTAGAATTTAGGGAACTTGATTTTATAAACTGTATTGTCTTACAGATCTCTCCCTGCCATATGAATTAAGTTGGCAAACACTGACATAGGTATCTCTTTTTTACTACAACATGATCTGTGTTTACAGCCTTCTAAATTATGGCAATTCTACTTATTAGGTCTGTGTTTAAGTTACAGTTTCAGCATTGATAAAACTTACTAAATAATTGCAGGATGAAAATGTAGAATATTTTCTATTTTTTTAAAGTGGAAAAATGAAAAGGACCATCTTAAAGGTGAGGGGGGGAAAATGAGCCAGGGAACAAAATTGGTCAGATAATTGTGTCTGAAAGTATATTTGATTATATTTTCACAAATGTGCAGAATAATCAAATACATTTCAATAAAATTTATTTGCTAAATTTAACCAATAATTAGGCAATTGATTTTATATTCTGTCATATTAATGTATAAATAATGTTCAAATGGAGTCATGCAAATAATTTTCTGTATAGCTGTCTTAAATACTAATATTTTCAGAATGTTTTAAAAACATCTATCTTATTCTGGTATGAACTTTTAAAATTATAGTTTTTTGAAATAGTAATATAGTGTTCCATCCAAGAAAGATAACAATTGCTAAATATAATTTAGACTATAATTAATGTTAACAATGATGGAGTCAAATAAATGAACTAACTAATAATAGTACCCTCTGCTATTCTGATGACTAGCTCTTACCTAATGACATTGGGAAATATGTAAATTTGTCAGCAGGTGAAAATGCCCTTGACTGGGTAAATTATGTCGAGTATTACCCTTTCTGAAGCTAATTCAAAGCACTAATGGACTTAATATGTAGTGTGCATATGTAAGGTGAGCTATTCATTGAACAAATTAGCCTGTAAGAGATAGTAACCATTATTTCTCTACCAGTAATCATTTCCTCTTTTCTCAACACAAACCAACCCAGAAGAAAGATGCTAAATTTAATTATAACAACTATTATGTGAACAATGTAGGTATGCCATCCGGTGTGCTTCCAAATGCACTTAGAGACTATCAAGCAATTTAAATATTTTCATGTGGAATCTAGGGGGTTTGCATCTAGTATATGATGTGAATTTTAAGTTATTATACAGACGTCACTGGGAAAATGAGCAATGTGAGTAACAAGGTGACTGGCCCAGTGAATCATGGGAAACTGTCAAATGGGGACATGTCAAGGAAGAGATGATGTCAAATGCCAGTAACTTAGCAACTTAGCATTTAGCTGCCCAGGGAGTAAGCAGGCGTAGCCCCTTTAAAATAGCTGAATAAATATATGAGTCCCTATATATCTTAGGTGTGCTATAAAAATAAATCTGTTTCCTGTCAACCTGTTCATTTTTGTGAATATGGTGATTTATTATTTTCTATTGAATTGAATGAAAGCAGGTGAGAATTTAAGCCATGTGTAGAATTTATACCTGCTTTCTGTATCTTGGGTATACAGAGAGGGTAACAAAACAATGTATTAGTTTTCCAAAAGGCATTCTAGGCTTCTCTGAAAGATGTAATAGCTTCCAACTGTTATTTTGGAAGCAGCCTTTTGTCCTGGCTGTACTTCTAGGATTGGGTTGGGGGGGGGGGAAGGTGGTAAAGCAAGGGACATTAACCATTCCATTTGCATCTGTGTAAAGGAAAAAACAGTGTCTCTGGAAAATGCATTGAGAAAGTAACCTCTCAGAATCAATTTGATAGGCACCTTCCACTTTTGAAATGAAAGAATAAAACAAGATTTATCCCTTCGCTTGTTATCACCAAATGCATGTGGAGAATGAGAAAAAGAGATCTTAAATCCATAATGATCTAGCTAGAAAACATCCATAAGCCTAAATCACAATTTATTTTGTGAAGGTAAAACAGGGAAGAATCCAAAAGACAGTTCTCATAGCCATGAATCTGGGGCATAGCTGACGAATCACTGATTTGCAGGATAAGTGGCATACCATGAAAAGGAAAAACAATATTGGAGTAATGAGAAAGGGTATGATGGTTTGTGATCAGAGTTTCATGGACCAAGTCTGGGACATACATATTTTGAGAAGTGGGAAAGGAAGGATTGAATGAGAAATTACATAACTAATACACATTTGTGGGAAGCACTTTGTTGCTGAAGCAAACTGGAAGAGTGAGATGCTGCTTTGTGAGAAATCTGCAGGGCTGATGTCTCTTGATAAGATAGAAGTAAAGGCCAAAGCAGTTATTGGTTACACATCCTCATGTTCAGAAGATATGTCTGCTAGTCTTGGATGAAGCCATAGACCTCACTGCCACAAAAACATCCTTCCAATAACTGGTCCAGAAAGAATTCTTACTAGTAAAACATTAGCAATAATAAAAATAGGAATCATCAAAAGAACTATACAAAAATACACTCCAAAAAAAGCATATGATAAAAAGTGTAGCAGGAAAAAGTATTGCCAGGGAACAAATTAAAGCTATGACCAACATAGTTGCAAGAATTGTTTTTTTTTAAAGCAATTTTATCTAAAAAACAAACAAACAAAAAACAAGAGCCAAAGCAGTGATACAAGAGCTAAAAGATGCTATTTTAATGACAGATAAATTGAGAACTGCAAAACATATAAAACAAACAATAATAAGGAGAAATAACTTCTCAGATACAAATTTAAAATAATCATGAGTACCACTTTACTCACCTCTTTATAAATAAATATAATCATCTAAATGGGATGGACAGTTTTTATAGTTAAATATAATTGACAGAAACTGACTCCAGAAGTGAAATCATATGGTACTTGTCTTTCTCTTACTGGCTTACTTCATTTAGCATAATGCTCTCCAGATCCATCCATGCTGTCACAAAAAGGTAAGATTTCCTTCTGAACAAAATAAACTAACAAACAAAATAGAAACAGACATAGATACAGAGAAGAGACCCACAGCTGTCAGAGGGAAGTTGGGGGCTGGGTGAGAAAGGTTAAGGGATTAAGCAAAGGAAAAAAAAAACCTCATAGACACAGATAGCAGTATGGTGATTACCAGAGGTAAAGGGGGTCAGGGAGGTAGAAGTGGGTCAAGAGGGATAAATGTTGATGTTAGAAAACTTGACTTGAGGTGATGAACACAAAATACAATATACAGGTAATGTATTATAGAATTGTATACCTGAAACCTATATAATTTATTAACTGATGTGACCCCAATAAATTTTTAAAAACTGATTCCAGAAGATAGAAAATTTAAATAGAGTTATCACCATCAATTAATTGTAAACTAATCCCACCCATTAATGAAATCATCACTCCAGATGGGGTTTCATGGGGCAAGTCAACCAAACCATTTAAGGAATAATACAGGTCAACTGTTCCAGAATATAGAACAAGAAGAAAAATTTGCAAAATATCTATACTAATAAAAGGGTAATATGCTAATTAGACCAGGAGACCTTCTGGACATCCTTCTGGACAAAGCCATGGTGTCAGGGCCGAGGAAGAGGTGGTTAGGGGCGATCAGGCCAAGAAGGGAGGGCAATTGG
>NW_005363283.1:2530804-2531628 GCF_000412655.1 Myotis brandtii
GGGGCAGTTGAGGGCAAGAAGGCCGGCAGGGGGGGGCAGTTGGGGGGGAGCAGGCCAGCATGCAGAGTGGTTAGGGGCAATCAGGCAGGCGGGCAGGTGAGTGCTTAGGAGCCAGCAGTCCCGGATTGCAAGAGGGATATCAGATTGGAGAGAGTGCAGGCCAGGCTGAGGGACACCAACCCACCACCCCCCATGCATGAATTTCGTGCACTGGGCCATTAGTTTTTTTAGAAAAGCTAAAGTAGCACATATTGATACCAAAATTTCTCAAAAACAGTATACAAAAAAGAAAAAAATTATGGATAACATCACTTGTATATATTGTTGCAATTTTCTCAATGAAATACTAACAAAAAGAACTGTAAAGGATATGCTGCATGACTAAATAGATTTTATTCCAGGAATGCCAGGCTGGTTTATACTAAGATATTGATTAATATAATAACTTTATATGAATAGAATGAAAAAGAAAATATATGAATGTCTTCATACATGCTCAAAGATGCTTGACAAAACTCAACCCTTATTCTTGATAAAATAAAAATAGATGGAAACATCCTTAATGTGATAAAGTATATTCATTTCAATCTAAAAATCTAGTGTCACATTCCACAGAAATTCTAGGAGCATTCACATTATAGTCAAGAAAAAAACTAGAGTCTTTACTACCATTATTATTTAACTAGAGGCTCAGTGCACAAAAATTTGTGCACTTGGGGGGTCCCTCAGCCCAGCCTATGACCTCTTGCAGTCTGGGACCCCTCAGAGGATGTCCACCTGCTGGCTTAGGCCCGCTCCCTGGGGGATCAGGCCCAAGCTGGCAG
>NW_005363283.1:2532445-2534198 GCF_000412655.1 Myotis brandtii
TTTATTTACCTTCTATAATTGAAACTTTTTTGCTTTGAGTGGAGCTCAGAGCCGCTGCGGCAGGCGGGAAGCTTGGCTTCCTCCATCATTGGGGCAACCAAGCCTCCTGCTTGCTCCAGCTCCATGGCTGCCGGCTGCCATCTTTTCTGGGTTAATTTGCATATAGTCGCTCTGATTGGCTGGTTGGCGTGGCTTAAGGTATAGCAAAGGTATGGTCAATTTGCATGTTTGTCTTTTATTAGTGTAGATATTGTTCTGAAGTTTACCCATGGCAATTACACAAACTGAAAAATAAGAGGTATTAAAATGGGAGAGAATGTGTAAAATAATTATTTGTAGAATATATACGTATATAGTTTTCCTGAAAATCCTAAAATGATTATCCAAAACACTATTATGAGCAATACAATGATTAGTATAATGATTCAGCAAAGTTTCACTGTGCAAAGTAAATATATAGAATAGTCTTTATATGTAAAGCAACCAACTATAAAGACATATTGGACAAAAAGACACCATTTATGTTATAAATTTATTTAACTATAGATGTGCCAAAGCTATATAAACACATTAAATCACTATGTAAGACACCAAAGACTATTTAAGCAAATGGAAAGGCATACCATTCTTAGGAAGATGATATTACAAACATATCTATTCTCTTTAACCTAATCTTAGATTCTTACTATGCAGCATACAACAATATTATTTTCAGATGTGTTAAAGATTTTTAAAACATATTAAATATTAAAATAAATACAACAGAATTTAAATATTTTTAATTTCCAGTCCAAGTCTTCTGATGAGGTACTGATAGGAGGTAGTCAAGGGAAAATTCAGAGGTTTCAGGAAACTGGAGAAAGTTTGAAATAGTCATTGAAAGGATGAGAGGGGGCTATCTGAGGAATACAGTATGATTATGAAGCAATGCCAAGGATACAGGTCACAATGCAGACGTGAAATTTATACTGATTCCAACCTGTAATTTGTGTAGTTTTCTCCAGCAGTATTTAGCTCATTATACAGAGACCATTGACTAGGTAAAGGGCAGCCTGAGGCCTTAGAGAGGTTGAATCAAGTGCCCCCAAATCACATAAACCTACTACAACTGAAGAGATGAAACAGGATGGGAACTCAGGTTGGCCTGAATTGAATCTAATAATATGAAATAGTTATATAGTAGTTTTTTGTGTCTGGCACTGATCTAAGGATTTCACATATAATCACCATACCAATGCTAGGAAGCAAGTACTATTGTCATCCCTGATACAGATAATGAAATTGAAATACTTTGAGATTACATAATTTTTGGCAGAGCCAAAATCTCAATTCAGGCGATTAGCCACTATGTATTCTGCCTTTCTCCATAAGGATATAGGGCTGAAGGAGTAGGGTTTAGTTGATTACTATATGGCTCAGTTCCTGATCCAGTGCATAACAAGGAAGATAGGCAAAATTGCTTATACCACCTGTCAGAATCAGGAAAACAGCTTACCAGATGAACCAAGTTTAATAAAATGAGGTTTCACAGGAGTATAACTATATGGTAATGCACTTGATTTCACCAGTGTTTATAGTAGACTAGAGGCCCAGTGCACAAAAATTTGTGCACTCGGGGCGGGGAGGGGGGGTCCCCCAGCCAGGCCTGTGCCCTCTCGCAGTCTGGGACCCCTCAGGAGATAACGACCTGCTGGCTTAGGCCTGCTCCTGGGTGGCAGAGGGCAGGCCCAATCCCTAGGTGCAGCCCCTGGTC
>NW_005363283.1:2535391-2543108 GCF_000412655.1 Myotis brandtii
CCATCTTGGCTGACAGTTAATTTGCATAAGGATATGCTGATTAGCCAATGGGAAAGGTAGCGGTCGTACGCCAATTACCATGTTTCTCTTTTATTAGTGTAGATAAGAAAAGGTTAGCAGAAACATACATTACTGCCCCAAAATGTATTAATAGAAGGCAAGTATCTAGAGTAAGGACACACAAACTTTTTTTTTAATGTGCTTTTGTCTGCTCTTGAAATTCACACTGTGGGTTCATGTGCACCTGGAGTCTGACTTCTTTCTCCCCCATTCTCTGAGACTTGTCCACACCACACATGTGTGCACATACATATATGTATGTATGTACGAGGATACATAAACTTTTTAAAGGGCCAGATTATAAATATATTTGGTTATTTTGGACATATGGACTCTGCCTCAATTACTAACTTTGTTGTTTTAGCATAAAGCATTCATAGACAATATGTAAAAGAATGCTTGTGACTGTATTCCAAAAAAAAACAAAACTTTATTGACCTCTGTTCTAGAACAAGTAGAATTGAGAAGGTGATAGTATCCCTCTGCTCTGTTCTATTTAGACAGCACTTGGCATGTAGTATTGATTTCTGGCTAGCACATTAAAAATTAACCATTTGTTTTCCCTAGCCAGTTTGGCTCAGTGGATAGAGCATTGACATGCAGACTGAAGGGTCCCAGGTTCAATTCCAGTCAAGGGCTTATGCGTGGGTTGTGGGCTCTATCCCCAGTGGCGGGCATGCAGGAGGCAGCTGATCAATGATTCTTTCTCATCATTGATGTTTCTATCTCTCTCTCTCCCTCTCCCTTCCTCTCTGAAATCAATAGAAATATATATTTTTAAAATTAACCATTTTTTGGTTATAGTCCTATGAGTTGTAACATAGCATAGATTTCTATAATTGCCACCTTTAAAAGAATACAAAATGAAATTAATATCCAAAATAAATCCCTCATATTACCCTTTTGCAGTGAGGCTCATTTCCTCACCCTCCAAACCCTAGCTAACACTGATCTGTTCTCTGTCCCTACAGTGTTGTCTTTTCCAGAATATTATATAAAACTAGAGGCCCGATGCACAAAATTCGTGCAAGAGTAGGCCTTCCTTCCCCTGGCTGCCAGTACCGCTTCCCTCTAGCATCTGGGACCCGGGCTTCCCTCCAGCACCCAGGACCCGGGCTTCCATAGCAGCCCGGCTTAGTCTGGAAGGACATCCAGTCTAATTAGCATATTATGCTTTTATTATTATAGATTATGCATTATATAATCTTTCCATAGTGATTCTTTCACTCAGCATATGTCTTTGAAATTCACTCAGGTTTTTACATGTATTGATAATTCATTACTCACTATTCCTGAGTAACATTCCATTACATGTATGTACCACAATTTGTTTATCCATTCATCCATTGAAGGACAGATGGTTTTTTTCTAGTTTTTGGTGATTGTGAATAATGTTGTTATTAATAATTGTGTACACATTTGTGTGAATGTATGTGTTCATTTTTCTTGGGTATAAACCTAGAAGGGGGATTGATAAGTCATATGGTTCGTATATATTTAACTTTATTAAAAAGTGCCGAATTGTTTTTCAGAGTGGCTGTGCCATTTTTCATTCACACCAGCAATATGTGAAAGATTCAATTGTGCAGCATCCTTGTCAGTACTTGATCTTTGTCAGTACATTTTTTCCATTGATTTTTAGAGGGAGTGTAAGGGAGGGACTATGGGAAGGAGAGAAACATTGATTGGTTGCCTCTTGTATGCAACCTGACCTGGGTTGGGGATTGAACCTGCAACTCAGGTATGTGCCCTTGACTGGGGATCAAACCTGGGACCATTTGGTGCCCAGGGCCAACACCACTGAACAAAACTGGACAGGGCACCAGCTTTTCTAATAGATGTGTAATGGTGTATCATTATAGTTTTAAATTGCATTTTCCAAATGACTAATGATATTGAGCATCTTTTTATGTGCTTATTTTAATTTTTGAAAACCTTATTTGATAAAGTGTGTGTTCATATATTTTGCTCATTTAAAAAATCAGATTGTTACTTTCTTGTTGAATTTTCAGACATAAGTCTTTGGTCAGTTATATGATTTGCAGATTTTTTTTACAGACTGGATTGTACTTTCATTCCCTTGATGGTGTTTCTCTAAGAATAAAAGTTAAGTACTTCTGCAACCCAAGGCCATAAAAATTTTACCCCATGTTTTGTTCTGAGTTTTATAGTTTTATGTCTTACAGTTAGGTATTTGATCTGTCTTGAATTAATTTTGGTATATAGTGTGAGGTGTAGGTGGAAGCTTATTGTGCTCATTTTGTTCTTATGCCATCTGTTGAATATACCATCTTTCTCTATTGAATTGATTTTGCATATATGTAAAAAGTAGATTGACCTTATTTATGTGTGTCAACTTCTGGACTCTTTAGTTCATTTTATTGGTTCATGTCCCTGGCATCTCATAAGTACCATAATGTGTTAAATATTGTAGCTTTATAGCATGTCTTAAAATAGGATAATGTGAGCCCATCCTGTGTGGCTCAGTGATTAAGCATCAACCTATGAACCAAGAAGTCACGGTTTGATTCCCCTTCAGGGCACAGGCCTAGGTTTAAGGTTCAATCAGGCTCCATCAGGCTTGGTTCCCAGTAGGGGGCATGTAGGAGGAAGCTGAGATGATTCTCTCTCATCATTGATGCTTCTGTCTCTTTCCCTCTTCCTTCCTCTCTGAAATCCATAAAAATATATTTTAAAAATAAGATAATGTGAATCCTCCAACTTTTTCCCCAAAATATGTTGGCTATTCTAGCTCCCTTTCCATTCCATATGAATTTTAGAAACATGTCTATATTTACAAGAAATCCTGTTAAAATGTTGTTTAGTATTGCATTATATCTATAGATCAATTTGGGAAATTTTGACATCTTTATTTGCTTTGTTGCTTCTTTCAATTCATGAACATGATGTGCCTCTCCATTTATTTAGGTTGGCCACTCTGTTTTTAGAGGGACATTGATGTTCTATCATTACATTTTGGGGAAAATCCAAACCCATTAAAAAACTATATGAACAAAGTTACCCATTATAATATTTTTGCATTAGCAAAAATAAATGCTACTATATATCCTACAACAGAGGAATAGTTAAGTAAATTCTGATCTAAACACTCAAAAATAATCAGGCATTAAAATGATGACTTTGAGTTTGTTGTGGTGAGATGAAAAAACTTATTAAATTTTAAGTGAAACAACCAGAATATAACAATTTAATTTTTATAGCTATATAAAAATGTGAGCAAAAAAGAAAGTAAAGAAAAAACTCTGAAACAGTAGTTCTTATTTTATTAGGGTGACAGGATTATGGGGAGGTTTTTTTTCCTTTTTTCAACTTCTATAATTTACATTACTTTAATAAAAATTGTAAGAAGAATGCTATTGAACTGAACTGCATTTGGCAAAGAGTAAGCAGGATTATGAGTGGATTTAAAATCAATAGATTAACTTACCAACTAGAAGAAAATTGAACTAGAAAAAGGAGCAGATCATAAATGCCTGAGGTACTTACAATATGGAAGCTAGGTTCAGAGGCTAGATTTAGGCTAGGAGTCCTCAAATGGTGGAGCCTAATCCCAGAGGGCCACTTACAGAGAGATACGTATTTGAGCAATAAAAGGAAGAATGCTCTAGGGAGACATAATCATTAAAGAAGTAAAGCTTGGCTCTTCTCACCTGCTGAACATTCTTGAGTAACTTACCAATTCTGGATCTCATTTACAAAATTGTAATAATGCTGGCTAATTTTCAGAATTAGTGGGAAGATTGAGTGAGCTGATGTATGTTAAGCCCCTAGAATAATACTTGGAACATTCAATAAATATTAAATCCTCCCTCTCTCCCCTGTTCCAACTGGTGAATCTGTCTAAGGATAAAAGAGAAGTGAGGTCACTGTCAACAAAGATTTTCAAGAAGTACTGTGTTTCCAAATAACTAAAGGGTAAAGTCCAGAATCCTTATCTTGGCAGTCAGGCCCTGTCTATATGCTGTCACTGATGCCCATTTCATCTTTTACCACTTTTCCCAAGCATGTGCCCTTTTCTCTATCCTCCCACAGACTTATTTCTCTTCCTCAAATATGCCATCCTGTTCCCCACACCACAGCCCTTTGTGTGTGTTGGCTCCTCCCACTGCTTGGAACTCCATCCACTCTTGTCTGCCTGTTCACACCATGTGAGGGCCAACACAGAGATAACATCTTCTCTGAAACCCCTAATACTGTCCAAATGAAATTAATATCTCTCTCCTTCTGGATCCCCTCAGCACTTTTTGTACATCTACACTTGTCACCTTTGAAGGTGTGTTAGGGAGAGTTGCCTCTCAAGGAATATTGTGATGTCCCTTAGAGCAAAGACTGTGTCAAACTCTCTGTCCCTTTGTACTATCCCAGAAGCACCCCCATACACATGTACACATAGGTGACATGTGTAGGTATATAAAAAGTACAGTGAGTAGGTGCATTGCGTTGGATGGCTTAAATTTATAGAGGAATGGTTAGAGAGAATGATCTCATTCTATTATTTCTATCTACAGTAAAACAATGATTTGCTTTTACATGAAGATGTTTTAAGTTAATAAGCACCACAGAAATACAAAGGATTGGAAGAAAACACTATGAGCAACTATATGCTAACAAGGTGGACAATGTGGATGAAATGGACAAATTCCTGGAAAAATACAATCTTCCAAAACTGAATCAAGAAGAATTAGAAAACCTGAATAGGTCAATAACCACTGATGAAATAGAAGCAATAATAAAAAAAACTCCCACCAAACAAAAGCTGTGGTACAGAAGGTTTCACAGGGAAGTCTTACCAAGCATTCTAAGAAGAATTAACACCTATCCTCCTCAAACTATTCCAAAAAATTCAAGAAGTAACACTTCAAGCTCTTTTATGTAAAGGCCAGCATTATCCTAACTCCAAAACCAGATAAAGACACTACAAAGAAAGAAAATTACAGGCCAATACCATTGATGAACATAGATGCTAAAATCCTCAAGAAAATATTAGCAAATCGCATCCAGCAATATATTAAAAAGATAATACGGCAAGACCAAGTGGAATTTATTCCAAGGATGCAAGGCTGGTACAATATTTGCAAATCAATAAATGTGATACATCACATAAATAAATTGAAAGACAAAAATCACATGATCATATCATAAGAAACAGAAAAAGCCTTCTACAAAATCCAACACCCATTTTTGATAAAAACTCTCAGCAAAGTAGGACTAGAAGGAGCATATCTTAACATGATAAAGGCCATATATGATAAACCTACAGCCAACATCATACTCAAAGGGTGAAACCTAAAACCATTTCCCCTAAAGACAGGAACAAGACCAGGATGTCCACTTTCACCACTCTTATTCAACACTAGAGGCCTGGTACACAAATTTGTGCATGGGTGGGATCCCTCAGCATGGCCGGCAATTGGGCCAATCGGGGCCGTGGGAGGTTGGCCAGACAAGGGGAGGGAACCCTATTACACTGCTAGTGGAAATGCAGACTTGTGCAGCCATTATGGAAAGCAGTATGGAATTTCCTCAAAAAATTAAATATGGAACTCCCATTTGACTCAGTGATCTAGGAATATATCCTAAGAAACCTGAAACATCTATCAGAAAAAATATATGCACCCCTATGTTAATAGCAGTACAATTACAATAGCTAAGATCTGTAAACAGTCTAAATGCCCATCAGTAGATGAATGGATAAAAATGCTGTGGTCCATTTACACCATGGAATACTATGCAGCAGTGAAAAAGAAGGATCTGTTACCCTTTGAGACAGCATGGAGGGACCTGGAGAGTATTATGCTAAGCGAAAGAAACCACTCAGATAAGAACAAGTATCACATGCTCTCACTCATATGTGGAATCTAATGAACAAAATAAACTGTTAAGCAAAATAGTTCCAGTGACATAGAAGCATAGAACAAACTGTCAAATCTCAGAGGGAAGGCTGGTGTGGGTGTGTGGGTCAGAAGAGATCAACCAAAGAACTTGTATGCATATATACATAACCCATGGAACACAAACAGTAGGGTGGTAGAGGCCTGGGGCAGGGTATGAGGGGGTCAATGGGAGAAAAAAAGTGGACATATGTAATACTTTCAACAATAAAGATTTAAAAAATTAAAAAAGTATATGAGATGAAGAAAAATAATTTGCTGGCTAGCAAAACCAAAAGTTCTTGGAATTATATTGTCTGTCTCTAATTTCCCTTTTGAGTAAAAGAAGTCACAGCCATGCCATTTAGCCGCATCCAATAGAAATACACCACGAAAACACCAAGTTCCTCACAATAGTAACAGAAATGAAGCCTACCAACTTCAACACAAAGTGGAGTGTCCTACTCAAGAAGATAAAAGCTAATGAAGAAATCAAGGTCATCATTTTGAAAGATGTTTTCCCTTGAGTGTGAGGGCTTTTGATTTTGTTTTTGTTTTCCTTTTAGTAAAAATGACTTTCATACTTTCAACTCATGGAAATTTTCTCAACTAACCTCTAATCCATAGATACAACCCTCTATGAGTCAAGTCTACACTGAACATATTCTCCTCTTCAAACTCATGCTAGTCAATTCCAGTCCATCTCAGTCTGGTCTAACCTCCAATGAAGGTGTAATGGACTCTTGTACAATCTGCTGCCCACCATTTCCTCCTCTTTAGGAACTGCCCTGTCCCCTCCAATCACAGTGCAGTTTCTGGAGAGACCCATCTCATAGTACCCACCTTTCAGGCCATTTGATAGGTCCAGAGGCAGCTGGGCTTCAGAAACTGAGCAGGAAACTTTAAGGTCTTCAGGCAGCACATTAAATACACACACACACACACACACACACACACACAAGGGGCCTAGTGCACGAATTCATTCACTTTGAAAGGAACTGTGGGCCGTGAGGCTGTGGTGGGCACAGGGGCAGGTCTTGCCCATCATTTGCACCCCTACCCAGCCCCTCCCACCACAGCCCCGGGTCCTCTGTATGCCAGCATCCCTTCTCTTGCCGCCACCACTCCCACATGCTGACAGTGCAGAGCAATTGGGGCCGGTGCCAGCAGTGGGTGTGAGCAGCGGCTGCTACCTTGATTGCCCCTCAGGAACAGGGGGAGGTGGAGAAGTCCTCAGGGGTAATCGAGGCCTACAGCCAATGCTTGCACCTGCTGAACGATCAGGACCGGCGCCGGGCGCTGGCAGTGGGTGCGAGTGGTGGCTCCAGCACCAGCTGTAGGTGTGAGCAGGGCCATCTCCGGCAGTGGGTGCAAGAGGCAGCTACTGGCCCTGATCACCCTCAGGAGCAGGGGGAGGTGGAGAAACTCTGAGTGGCAACTGGGGCTGGCAGCCACCTCTCCCACCCACTAAGGGCACATAGTGATCAGAGCTGGCACTGAGCACCAGCAGTGAATGTGAGCAGGGCTCCAGCGGGACCACAGCATGCAGGAGCAAAGAATTTTCAGTAATAACCAGAGGCTCGCCCCAATGACAGAGATCAGCGCCCCGCCTTGGTCTGGCACCCTCGCTCACCTGCTCTACCATCCTGCTGCAGCTGACGCCCACCATGTTCCATGTGCACCCCCTGGTGGTCAGCTCATATCATAGAGACTGGTTGTTCAGTTGTTGGGTTGTTCCACCATTCAGTCTATTTGCATATTAGGGT
>NW_005363283.1:2543131-2547042 GCF_000412655.1 Myotis brandtii
AGCCTATTTTTAATATTGCTCCTCAAAATACAATAATGTTGTCATTTTCACTTTAAACAAGACATTGATAAAAGCCAAAGTGGGGTCCCATTTCTACTATGATCGGAGAAAGGAGAGACAATGTGAATCTCTCAAATAAAGTTAGAGACTGATTTGGTACTATTCACTGTGCTTATTATCTTTGTGATCACAGGAAAGAAGCATTCATGAGATGTGTTATTTCTTTCATAGTGAGTTTTCCAGATCTTTTTGTGGTTGAATGCCTGTATGTTGTTCCTATTAAGCACTCTCAGCCTTGCAGCAAAGTTTATGTCAAAACAGAGCATTCCCCTTAAGTCCTCCATTCTGGGGTGAGCATGCTAACAGACTCATCCAGTTCTCCACTAGCAACATGTTAATTAGAAAATTTCGAATCACAAAGAAAGAATTAAGGCCCATCAAAAACAAAGGCAGGCAAAAGCATCCTGGCTATCTGGGCCTCTGATAGTTTTGTATTCAGTTTCCTCCCAGCTTCTTAGGACCTATTGGGACTGGAGGAAACCTGGGAAGCTTGCCCACACTCAAACATTGCAGCTTCTTTCCTGCTCTTTAACCTAGGAGCCCCAGCACAGCATCACACACCCAATACATTTGATACAAAAGTGAATGGTTGTCTGATCTGGAAGCTCCACCCAGATATTGTCAGAACCTGATCTGTATTACAGAGCAAAGACCACATAGCCTTTGGAAAACCACTGGCCTCTGGAAGAACTAGGCTTTAGAGGAAAGCAATGTGTCAATGATACTGGACTGGGCATCAAGAGACCTCAAAGCTAGTCCCAACTCTTCCACTACCTTATTTTGTGACTCTCAGCTAGTCTCTTAACCATTATGTGCTTCAGGTTTCCCATCTGTAAAATTGAAGTGTTGACTAATGTTTCACTTTTTAATACAGTAACAATAGCCACATGTGACTGGTTATTTAAATTTAAATTATTTAAATTTTAATAAAAGTTTAGTTCCTCAGTCCATTAGGCATATTTCAAGTCTTCAGTAGCCACATGTTGCCAGTAGCTGTCATAGGACAGTACAAAATACATTATTTTCATAATTGCAGGAAGGTCCAGTAAACAAAACTGCCCCTAGATATCTCCTAAGATCTATCTAGGTCTTCATTCTGAGTCTTATCCTATATAATAAAACCCTAATATGCAAATCGACTGAACTGTCAAAAAACCAGCGAAATGTCTGGTCACTATGATGTGCACTGACCACCAGGGGGCAGACACTCAATGCAGGAGCTGACCCCTGGTGGTCAGTGTGCTCCCACAGGGGGAATGCCGCTCAGCCAGAAGCTGGGCTCACAGCTGGCAAGCACAGTGGTGGTGCCGGGAGCCTCTCCCGCCTCCATGGCAGCACTAAGGAGCAGCGAACCAAGAGGTAGGGAGCAGAGAGCAGGCAGGAGGTAAGGAGCAAGGGGTCCCAGACAGTGAGAGGGATCCCAGACTGTAAGAAGGATGTCCTGGGTGGATCGGGCCTAAGCTGGCAGTCAGACATCCCCTGAGGGGTCCTGGACTACAAGAGGGCACAGGTGGGGGTGAGGGACCCCCGCCCCCAGTGCATGAATTTTGTTCACTGGGCCTGTAGTCATT
This sequence comes from Myotis brandtii, assembly GCF_000412655.1. Classification (NCBI taxonomy): domain Eukaryota; kingdom Metazoa; phylum Chordata; class Mammalia; order Chiroptera; family Vespertilionidae; genus Myotis; species Myotis brandtii. The sequence goes on from NW_005363283.1 coordinate 2,544,763, forward strand.
AAATAAAACCAAATATAGTTTTACCTTCTCAACTATGTACTCTTGACCATGTTTAGAGTATATCTGAATAATTTATTTCCATCCTGAGGCTTGTGTAGTGTATATTAGTCAAATGCTACTGTAGCTCTGAGCAGTGTACCTACTATTAAAAAAAAACACAAAAACTAAAAAATCAGGCTAAGTGGTATAAAATGATAAAGCGAATGTTCCCACAAAGGAGAGAAGAAGAGAGAAATTTAATACACAGTGTATATAACTTCCTCTGTGGGCAGAACAAGGAAGTACTCACCCTCAGTCTAAACTTTGTGCAAGTTCCTTTCCCTGGGTGAAGTAGGAGTGACCATGCCTTTATCCTAAGGCTCTGAGAAGGAAAGGGTACCTGAAACCCTGGAAGGGTCCTTTCCAGAAAAAGCACTTGTATAGCTCCAGAAACTTTAGATGACCATTACTTTCTAGAGGCCTTGATATGTACTATCACAGACACCCGAGACCTGGATTATTAAACTTAAAATAGTCTAAGTCCTCTGAACAGCTGTTCATTGGGTTGTACTTTGGTGACACGGCACATTTAATAAATCTAGCACTCTCTTCAGAGGGCTGTATGCCAATCATACAGAAGAGTGAGAAATCTTGGTTCCTGCTGCATATTGTGCAGGGTTACATTAACAGAGCTCATCCTATGGAGCATGGTGGTGACTAAAGTCCAGAGTGCAAAGCTAGACCCCATGGACAGAGGTCCTTGATCTGCCACATACTGACATGACTTTGTGTCAATGGTTACTTTTCTTGGAGACTCTGGTATTTCATCTATGGAATGAGAATAAGAAAAATAACTTCCCTGAATCCTAGAGTGGATGAAATACAGTAACATAAAAGAAACATTCAGTCGGTTCTAACCCCTAAATTCATGCAAACTTCTATTGGATTTCATTGTGACTGTTCTTATTGTTGTTTAGCAATTTCAAATATTTTCAGTGTGACTTTTGAATTCTGTGTTTCAACCCTTCACAGACTCCCAATCTGGTTAACTGAGGAGTTTAAATTGCCACTGCAATTGTTTTCTTAATTATTAAATATGTAAGCCTCTTTCATGTCTTTAATACTGTGCAGTGCTTTTTTTTTCCTTTTTCATTTTTGACTGTTTCATGGTTCATAAGTCACATTGCAGCTTTTCAAATTGTCACATTTGTTTAATTAGCCCAGGGACCCTGCCATACTGATTTCTGTCAGCTGTATAACAGTCTCTGTGGGTAACTTGCAAATTGCTGAGACCACATTTCTTTCTTTTTTCAAAGCAAATGAAAGAGAGACTAGATGAGCAACAACCAGCGGAAGATTGGGAAGAAAGATGTGACTAGAGCCCAGTATAAAACCACTGGATGACAATTGGCTTTTGATCAATAGATTCAAATTGATTATACACTATGTTCAGAAACCCAGGCCTGAGAGAGCCAGGTTTATGGGAGAGAGTTTTCCATGTACTGTTTATTTGCTTCCATCCCTATGTGCCATTTGCTCACTAGAATATTTCCAGCAAAGGGTTTGACATTGTTCTCTTTGAACCTTCTCTTTGCTGCTTTACAAAATTTATAACAGGGGGTAAATGTATTGATCTTGTTACCCCAAAAGATGATATAGGCTAAAAACCTTTATGGGTTTAAAGATGATTTTGAGACATACATGGGTAATAGGTTATTGAGGAAGTTTTGGGTGGGGGGCAGGTGGAAGGCATCCATTCCTCAGGGTGAGCAAATATTTTAGCATACAGGTGTGGGTGCCTCAAAGTTGTCAGTGGAAACTCTTTATGAAAGAGACTTTGATAATAGACTCCAAGTGTGATTGTTATCTTTGTATTTTAAAAAAGACTAGGTGATTGGATTTTTCTTTAGCAAATACTTAGCATATAATACCTCTAATATGATTTCTATAGATATACTAGAGGCCCAGTGCATGAAATTCATGCGCAAGTAGGACCCCTAGGCCTGGCCGGCGATCATGGCCAGCCGGGGCCTTCTGGCTGCTGTCCAGGGCCTTCCTTCATTCCGCACTGCCCCCTGGGGGTCAGTGCATATCATAGGGAGCGATAGACTTCCTGGTCTCCCAAACTCCCACAAGGTCACTTTTCAAAATAGCCGTTTATATATATACTAGGGGCCTGGTGCACAAAAATTTGTGCACTCGGGGGAGAAGGGGGGGTCCTTCAGCCCGGCCTGTGCCCTCTCGCAGTCTGGGACCCCTCGGGAGATAACGACCTGCTGGCTTAGGCCTGCTCCCAGGTGG
>NW_005363283.1:2548482-2567739 GCF_000412655.1 Myotis brandtii
GCCGCCATCTTGGCTGACAGTTAATTTGCATATCTCCCTGATTAGCCAATGGGAAGGGTAGCGGTCGTACGCCAATTACCATGTTTCTCTTTTATTAGTGTAGATATAAATTTTATCAGTAATTATTTCTAACTTACACTGTTGGTAAGTAGCTGTTTTACCAAAACAGAGAGGGACATGTTTTCCTGATTTTAACACAGGACTGATGCTTTATAGCATACCTATATGGGGCAAGTTTTTGTCTATACTGCCTGGCTCCTAGAGTGTTCGTATTGAGTTTAGAATGTTGTTTTACTCCATTAGTCAGATATATCCCATTAGAAAAAGATATGACTCTCACTTGTGCCACTTCTTTGATACTCTTAATATAGAATAAATAAGTTATTTATTTCCCATTATTTGAAGTAATTGCAGAAAAAAAGCTAATCTGGGAGAGAAGCAACTGTTAAGGCACTCAGAAATACTCAGCCTGTTAAGATTTTGAAATGTTTGAAAGAGGCTTTCTGGATCAATTTCACTGGCTTGTTTGTGGTTTTGATGTTGTTAAATTTAGGCTCCTGCAAAGTTCAGTGTCTCTGTTGCTTTATTTTTATTTGGGGAGGCAGTAAAAGGGGGGTCTGGTGTTCAGTAATTATAGTGACATCTTGTGATCCATTTATTAATTTCATGTGAATAGGACAAACCAGTTCTGTTTCATCCCCATGGCTCTGTGATTCTATGATTCTAAGATTGAAATAGCTGTTTCAGAGGAAAGACAATTCCATGCAAATCATATTGTCTGGATTTCCAACTGTATTAGTGGCCTAGTGCCTTATTTTTTACTGAGCTCAGAAATAATGGGAGAGCAAAGCTAGAACCAAGTTGTTCATCGAGGTCTCTTCCATGAAAATAAATATTACTTATTTTTTTCTCAGCAATTGAGCCTTTGTTCCTTCTAAAAGCCATTGTCATGAACTACTCAGTACCATTTTCCTTAATATGGTATGTGTAAACTGCAAGAAAGCTATCATGTTTGAAAAACTGCAGCAGCCCTTAGAAGTGAAATACTAATGCCTTGTGTAAGTCTTTGAAAAGGTTAGACTAAGGATTGGGAGAAATGTAGCCTTCTGCCTTCCTTTGCCTAGAGGTGTCATTCTCCAGTGCCTTTCAATTTTGGTAGTGTCCTGTTGCTGCATCTACCCTGTGTATCTGTCCAGCAATGTGAGATCAACAAATCCCTTTGGTGATTTCTGGAACATGATACTAATTGCATGCTATTTAAACAAATAAAAAATAACAACTCTGACAGCTTTATTTTAGTTCTACTTTTGAATGATAACTAATAATTGTCATTATCTTACTTTCATTCCAATTATGAATACTCTAGCTACCTCAAGCCTCACTGGACCTGGTCCAGCTGTTCACATCTTAGAAGTCCTGTAGACAGCAGACATTCAATAAATGTTTTTTAAATCATTGAAATTAAATATAAATCATTAAAAATGGTACTGGGGAAGAAACCAATGAAGTCTTGTATGTTTTATTAAACTGGTTTAGCTGACCTAGAGCTAAAAGAGAAAATTGTTGATTAATAATAAAGAAATCTCATGCTATGAGGATATAACACAGTGGTTCCCAAACTTACTTGGCCTACTGCCCCCTTTCCAGAAAAAAATATTACTCAGCCCCTGGAAATTAATTTTTTTTTAAATTTTAATAGCAGTTACTCATCGCCCCCAAATGCACCTGTGGCCATCACCGCCCCCCTGGATCGCTGCAGCGCCTACCAGGGGGCGGTAGCGCCCACTTTGGGAATCACTGATATAACATGTCATTCCATCCAATAAAGTAGCTCTGAAAACATACACACATGGCTATATATTATGAAAGCCTGAGTAATTGTTTTAAGCAAGTATATTCCATAAATGATGGTCATTTGGATATAGTTGATGTCAAAATAATTTGAAACAGAAGAGCTATAAACTCAACAACAAAGTTAAAATCATTTTTGAAAAGAGTAAGTGTCAAAATTAGTTTATAAGCAAAGTTCATGGGTTAGAAAAGTTAATAAATGACCTTTTAGAAACCTTAGAATCCTCTGATGCCTGTTCTGGACCACTAAGTAGAAGCCCTCTACTTAGATTTCCTTTTTGCTCCTTTTCTTTGCAAAACACTTATTGATGGCTCATTCTTACCCTTGAACTTGTGCTAATTTTGCCTTTCCCAAAGAAAGCAATTTCAATCCAACATTATCTCCTAGTGGGGTGGCCAGTCTTATGTTCTGATTGGTTCAACTAACTAAGACGTGTCCTGATTAAGGATTGAAATTTATAAGGCAATCCTTAAGGAGTCAGCCCCCTTTACTTAGAGGGGCTATAGCCTCAGATTGGTGCTGCTGAAACCTATGCAGAACTCAGTGGCTATGGTGGCCTATCCCACTGTTGCTGCCTTTGGAGATGTTTCATTGTAGAATCTGAGTGTAGAGCACCTGAGAAGTAACTGGTTTAGAAGTTGTTGCATGGCCTTGCACATGGTTATACACATCCCCATTATATGCAGGGGGTGAAATAGAATTGATTGCATCTGGCAATGACAAGAAAATAGATTGATTGATGAAATGAGCACACAGTCAAGCTTCAGAGTCACTGATCACTGTCTTCCCCAGTTGTAAATTAGAATTAGGCTCTATTAAAGTGGAACCTTGATTTGGTGGATGCCAGGATAAAGGCAGCCAGTGGGAGTTGGACTTTTTGCATGCACATTCCTGGGGCTGATGGAGGAAATTTTAAGATTCCCTGAAACAATTGCCATCAGTATTTTTAAATAAAACATTCAATTATTTTTGAAGAAGCATTGCTGTTTTTATACCATGTCAATAAAATTATAACTTAGCATTATACACTTTGAAAGAATTAACATTTTGCTTTTTTTCTGGTGGATTGCATTTTATGTTGGTCCATTGTTGGGAAGTTATATTTACTGTAACAGTGATTTTATACTTTTTTCCTACCAGAACTTGCCTAAGATATCAGAGATACAATTTCAGGAGAATGGATTAAGAGCATTCCAAACAGAATTTAATTGAATGGAACAGGGTTTTAACCACTAGAGAGGCTTGACAGGAGTGTTAGTGATGAAGCCCAGGAAAGTTTATAGTTACACTGTTGTTGGATTTTCCAAGAGCTGAGCAAACAATCAGACAAATTGGGCTATTAACTTTCTCACTGTGAGAAAGCAGACTGCTCCCACTGTCTCTGGGAGTATGGTGAATTTCCTTAGCCAATTCGGTCAGCCATGTTTATATGTCATATAAAACAAAACAAAACAACTGCTTTTCCATATTTAGTTTTGCATCTTCTCATAAATATCATTGATTTCACAGAGATAAAAATATGATAATATGATTATGTAAGGCAGTACAGTTGGTCCACAACTTCCCCTCCCCTGCTTTTTTAGGAATCCCTTTTCTAGTACACTATGAAGGAGCCATCTACTCACTGTCTCCTAAAGCACTAGGCTCCACAGTTGGAAAGCTCACATGATTGGAAATTTTCTTAGCTAAAATCGATTCCCTCAAACTGCTATCCATGGGGCTAGTCTTTTTTTTTAAATATATTTCTTTATTGATTTCAGAGAGGAAGGGAGAAGGAGAGAGAGATAGAAACATCAATGATGAGAGAGAATCATTGATTGGCTGCCTCCTGCACACCCCCTACTGGGGAACGAGCCCGCAACCCAGGCATGTGCCCTCGGGCGGAATCGAACCTGGGACCCTTCAGTCCCCAGGCTGACACTCTATCCACTGAGCCAAGCCGGCTAGGGCCATAGGGCTAGTCTTAACCTCTTGTTTATAAAGCATGCACCAGATCTCTTTCTTAAATGCACCTCTCAGACCTTCCCTCAGTCTCCCTTTTCTGTAGACTAAACTTTTTCTGTTCTTTTAAAGAGCATTTATATATGTGATGAGCTTTACAAGAATTTACAGTTCTAGTCTCTGTCCCTTTTAATAAATTTCAATATTCAAAAGCCTCTACTGAAATGGGGTATCCAGGATACCACAGTGTTTCAAATATGGTTTGTCCCATACAATGCACAATTGTACAGTCAACTATTGAATTCCACATTTGGAGTATCACACTTATCTTAATATCACCTGAATTGGCCTTGGTTCTTTTGGTTGACAACCCCTCCTCAAAAAAATATATTTGGGGCTCAACTAAAGTCCATGGGTATTTAACCCATGAATTACAGCTAACTCAGGTGGTCTTTCTCATTCTGCAATTTTATACTTAGTTTATGGAACATAATTGCAGTTTTCATGTACCTCTGTTAAAATTTAACTTATTGGCTTCAGAACAACTTCAAAATATCTTTTTGAATTTTGATTACCCATAGTTTAGTATCACTTGCAGACATTCTATATTTTCTTAAGTTCTTAAGATTGAATGATGTAATGTTTCTAAAACATTTATTTCAACCAAAGGGTAAACAAAGAAGGACTAAAAATGACAGGGCCTTAGGACATGCCTCCAGAGACTACCTTGTAGGTTGACCTTGTTTACTTAGTATCTTGTACAAGCTTACTCAACTGCACTGTAAATCCACGTTAGTGTGTGATCATACATCTCACCCATATCCATCCTTACTTGTAAGAATTACATGTGAGGCTTGGTAAATGCCTTGCTGGATCTAATTTCTTAAGTGGTTTAATGTTCTCGCCAGGTTTAAAAGTCTCCAGAGCCCTAAGTAGACAGCACATTTTGCATGAGTATCTTTAGGGCAAAACATTTTTGAAAACACAGTGTCTATCCTGGGAGGGTTTGGAAGGGAGAGATAGAGACCAGTAGCCCTTCCCATGTGCCCTGCTTTCTTCCATGAGGAATTTCATATGGAACAGCCAAGCTCCCTGACCCTGACCAAAGGGCTCAATCTTTCAGCCCTTGTCCTCCCAGAGCCTGCCTGAGGAATGTCTATCAGGAGAAGAAGGCAGTTGCAGATTTCTGTAGGGGCTTCACATCAGCATTCTGGTATGGTACACCATACTGGGAGTGGCAGCCTATGCAGGCCACAGTCACCATGTGAGTCTTCTTATAGCTGACTGCTGAGCTTCCTCTGGGGTCCCATCCCAATGTCTGCTCCAGTTTCTGTCATCTGTTTACTATTTAACAGATGCACTGCTACTTCAGATAATAGTGCTAATACTTTTGCCTGGCTTCCCTCTCCTATCAGGGAGGAGGAGAGTTTCCTACAGGCCAGTTAGCAATCATTGGTGAGTCGAGGGCTGAGGAATGATTGCACTGCTGTTTTCCTGAGGCCCAAGTCCTAGAAAATCCCTACAAGGGACTTCAAAGTCTCTTATCCCTTATTCTTTGGCAGCCCTAATGCCTAGCTCTACCCTCCACCCTCCATTTCTGGCTCTTCAGAGAACTGTTAGGGTCCATGGATACAGTTTCTAAATTATTTACTCAAACAAATTAGGTTTTCTGGTAAGTTATTAACACCACACACACATACACACACACACACACACACACACACACACACACACACACACACGGATTTGCTCTGTAAGAGAGAGAGCCCTTCGGTTAAAGAAGCAGATTTGACTGTCTAACAAGTACACCTACCTCACTTGTACAAATGGGACAGGTAAACTCAATATTCCCAGATACAAATGTGTTTGGGGTAAGGGAGGGTGCTGATGTTTCTTAGACCATGGTGGCACGTAAGACTGCCCACCGTATATATTTACTTTCCTATTATAGTACTCTATGGGAGTATACTTACTGGGGTGGGGGAAGAAAAAGAAAAGTAGCCCTCTCTCCCAAAGGAAGTCAGAGACCAAGTTCAGTTACCATGACTTGGCAGTCATTTAAATCTAAGTATCTATGAAAATAAACTCCAACCTGATTGTATGGGTGTATTCTCCTCCTATACAATCATATTTTTATTTAATTTTTTACTGATTTCAGAGAGTGGAAGGGGGAGGGAGAGAGGGATAGAAACATCAATGATGAGAGAGAATCATTGATCAGCTGCCTCCTGCACGCCCCCTACTGGGGATCCAGCCCGGTGACCTCTTGGTTCATGGGATGACACTCAACCACTGTGTCACACCAGCAGGGCCATATTTGTATTTTAGAACCACTCAACTGTTCTTATTTATCATTACTAATCACAGGAATTTGTAAATACTTGTAAAATTGTAATTTTTACATTCTTGACACTTCAGCAGATGTAAGGGGGAAAGGGACTGAGCTCCTCACATCTTGATCCCTGGACAGAGGCTAAGGTGCCTGTTGGATAAGCAGATGCATGCAGGCTTATGCTGGCAATGTGTTTGTGGGGCTAGTAGCATGAGATTTGTACATATTCCATGCTATATGGTTTCTAAAACCTTTGTGCACTCATTAGCTCAGTTTCCCCTGAGGTAGGACTAAAGAGGTAGAAGCAGATATTAACTATTACTGGGTAGAAGAACCTGTAGAGGCCATCTTAGCAAAGGACGCATACTACAGGTAGGAAAACTGAGGCCTCAAAGAGGGTGAAGCAACCTGATGTAGATCACTCGAGTAGCTTTTAGCAGAACTCAGACAGTAGTTAAAACTCCCCTCACTCTTAGGCCAGGGAACTTTGGTAATCCCTCTGATTCCAACAACAACAACAGCAATAGCAATGCAATATGTAAGATTCCACCACCATTTATATTCATTAAGATGGTTATTTGAAAAATTGCTATGGTTATACTTTCTCTTTGAACTCTTTGGGGTGAGGACCTTAATATTTATGGTATGGTTTTATTTATACCAGGGGTGGGCAAACTTTTTGACTCGAGGGCCACAATGGGTTCTTAAACTGGACCGGAGGGCCGGAACAAAAGCATGGATGGAGTGTTTGTGTGAACTAATATAAATTCAAAGTAAACATCATTACATAAAAGGGTACGGTCTTTTTTTTTTTAGTTTTATTCATTTCAAATGGGCCGGATCCGGCCCGCGGGCTGTAGTTTGCCCACGGCTGATTTATACTAAACATGTATTGTTTGCACATCCACTATGTGTCAGGTATAATGTTAGCCTCTGTAAAGAGTACACACACACAGTACATCACAAACACTGCTCCTCTCGCCTCCACTCTGAAGCCTTTTCCAAATGCATCACACAAAGAATTCCTCCCTGACACCTTAACATATTGCTCTCACCAAGTGGTTAGCATGTTAAGCAGAGTGAGCTCTTTCCAGGAAGAAACTTGACCTTTTAACATTTATAGATCCCAGTGACTGGTATATAAAGTCTATACAATACAAGTTAGTAGAATAAAATGCAGGAAATCCACGAAAGAGACTGCCATTTGCTAACTGTGTGGCCTTGAACAAGTCACTTCACCTCTTGGTATCTCTGTTTTTTCATCTGTCAAACAAGTATGATGCTAATCCCTACCTCTTTAGTTGGTGGTACAAAAAGATGGAGTGTAGAAATAAGTGCCTGGCTCAATGTAATCATTTGGAAATCTAGCATTGTCATCATCATCATCATCATCATCATCATCATCATTTCACACATAGAAACTTCAGAAACGAATAATATCTCATGTTAACCATTATTTCGCGTAGCATCATGCTCTCCAGTTCCATCCATGCTGTTGCAAATGGTAAGAACTTCTTATTTACTGCAGCGTAGTATTCCATTGTGTAGATATACCACAGTTTTCTAATCCAGTGATTGGCTGATGGGCACTTAGGCTGTTTCCAAATCTTAGCTACGGTAAATTGTGCTGCTATGAACATAGGGGTGAATATCCTTTCTGATTGGTGTTTCTAGTTTCTTGGGATATATTGCTAGAAGTGGGATCAAGGTCCAAAAAAACTAAAAATGTACCTATATCTTTTAAATGATAGAACTAACTTTGGAGAATACCAGTCTTAACAGGAGCATTATGCTAAGCAAAATAAGTCAGTTGGAGAAAGATAAATGTCACATGATCTCACTCATTTGTGGAATATAATGAGCAACATAAACTGATGAACAAAAACAGGTCCAGAGCCCTGACCGGTTTGACTCAGTGGATAGATCGTCAGCCTGCGGACTAAAGGGTCCTAGGTTTGATTCCAGTCAAGGGCATGTACCTTGGTTTCAGGCACATCCCCAGTAGGGGGTGTGCAAGAGGCAGCTGATCGATGTTTCTAACTCTCTATGCCCTCTCCCTTCCTCTCTGTAAAAAATCAATAAAATATATATATTTAAAAAACACCTTCAGAGACAGAGAAGCATGGATCAGACCATCAAACCTCAGAGGGAAGGCAGGGGAGGGTGGGGGAAGGGGGAGAGATCAACCAAAGGACTTGCATGCATGCATATAAGCCTAACCAATGGACACAGACACCAGGCGGGTGAGGGCATGAGCAGGGGGGTGAGGGACAATGGGGGGATAAGGACACATATGTAATACCTTAATCAATAAAGAAAATTTAAAAATCTAAAATTTAAAAGAATTCATTGAGTATTTTAGAGACAGAATAATTGGAATTCAGCTTTAAACTATTGTCACATAGAGTTACTTTTGGCCTGTTTTGAGGAAATTCATAAGTAACATTTGTCAAGAATGTTACCAACTGCATACAAATGCACATCTCAAAAAAAACAACACTTGGAAATATTCTATCTCTTAAGTAGGTTAAGCATCCCCTCTAAAATTTTTTTTTGTATTTTTAATGTACTTACCACCATCTTTTAAAAATGCTAGGTAAAATCCAATCTGTGTCAGCACTACTCTTAATCATACTTACAAATTCTGCTTCAGTGGTGCTGCTGTGAATGAATCTGTGAAATATCTCCTTGCATTATAGCTCTTCATACATCAAAGATTCTTTTTGAACTGGATAATTATAGAAGAAAAAACAACATCATGTTTTAGTTCTACCTGAGGTTTCTTATTAATGTTACCTTTGCAATGACTAATTATGTTATCCATAAAGATTGAGGAAAAGTATTATATAATTTGAGTCATTAAAAAGGCCTTCCATAGCCCTAGCTGGTTTTGCTCTGTGGTTAGAGTGTTGGCCTTTGAACTGAAGGGTCATGGGTTCAATTCCAGTCAAAAGCATGTACCTCAGTTGCAGGCTCGATCCGACCCTGGTTGGGGTGAGGGAGGCAACCAGTCAATGTGTCTCTCTCACATCGATGTTTCTCTCTGTGTGTCTCTCCCACTCCCTTCCACTCTCTCTTAAAAAAAATATCAATGGAAAAAATATCCTCGGGTGAGGATTAACAACAACAATAACAATAACAAGGCCTTTCATAAACCTTCATCCCTTATTCCCCTCCCCAAAGCTCTCAAGTATTTCCATCATTACAATGATTTTATGTTTAATTTTTACATATCAAAACGTTTGATAAATCCATCACATGCTGGCACTGCCCTGCTTCACATACTTTGTCATCTCTCTGCTGCTGGAATGTTAAACATGTGATTTAATTATCCTTACTCTTCAGGTAACACATGTTGGCCACAAGCCCTATAACTCAAGCAGCTTTTGAATATGCAGCACCTCTTCTCAAACTAAGTGTTTGAAGGCACTTAGAAGGTGCCCCTTCTGATAACAGAGAGTGGGAGGGAGCCTTAGGTGCTTTTCCTATTTTGATACTTGAACTCACAAATACACAGTGTGTATGTTTTGGTGGAACAGAGCTACCAATCACATAGTAACCTTCTTTACAAATGGCAAAGAATTCTCTTCAGCTTTCTCATCTTTGCATGGAAAAATCAATGCCATGTGTGTAATCTTGTCACTAACTGTTAGGCTATGTCAAGAGACATGACTATCATACTATCCAGAACGAGGATGGTGACAGTACTGCTCTCCCCTGAGCTGGCAAATCACACCTAAAACAGAATACCATCAGTTAGAAGAGCCCCAGGCAATCAAGAGCCCCTCCTGGGAACACCTAGAATAGTGCCAGAATGCAGAACTCAAGCATTAGGAGAAAAGGTGAAAAGTTGAAAATTCCCAATAAATAAATGAACAAGCCATAGATATCTCAGCCTAGAGAAAAGACAACACCGGGGGATAGAATTGATATCTTTCAACAGCTGAAAGCTTGCCATGAGAAAGAAGAGGAGATATGTTCTTTGAAGTTCCAAAGTATGATTCATAGTTAGAAACTCCAGTGAGACAGGGGTGTAGCTCACAACCAGGAAGAATAATCTGATCAAGCTGCCTCAGCATGAGACAGGCTGCTTCAAGCAGTAGTGAGCTTTCTGTCACTGGCAATGTGTAAGTGGATGTTAGATGGCCTTTTGTATTGCAGATAGGCTTGAAGCACCAGTGTGGAGCAGGGAAATGGACCAAATGACTTTAAGTACCTCTGAAAAAAACTAGGTCAATTAAGTAAGTAAGTATTTATAAAGGGCTTACTATATTTAGTGCCAAGAAAGTTTTTAATTTTTTAAGTACCTGAAAATAAAGTTGCTTTGTTTTTCCTCATCAGGAGATGACACATCCCTGGCCTACTCCTCTCACTGCCATGCATACTCCTGGAACCTCTGAGCAGAACACATTTTCCATCCTAGGGCAGGTCAGTTATCTACCTTCCTCCATTTTTCTTTATCTTATTTTGATTATGCCAATCTTCCAATTGGATTTTTAAAAATAAAAATGGACTTGATCTTCTAGTTTCATGAAATATAGACTCTCTCTTGCCCCTTGAGATGTAATTATAAATATCATCTTTTACTTCAAATTCTTTATTGTTTAAAGCATTACATAAGTCTCCTTTTTTCCCATTGACACTCCCGGGCCGCCCCCACCCCCCAGCACATGCCCTCCTTCACCCCTGTCTGTGTCCATTGGTTATACTCATATGCATGCATACAAGTCCTTTGGTTGATCTCTTACCCCCTAACCCAGCCGTGGGCAAACTATGGCCCGTGGGCCGGATCCGGCCCGTTTGAAATGAATAAAACTAAAAAAAAAAAGACTGTACCCTTTTATGTAATGATGTTTACTTTGAATTTATATTAGTCCACACAAACACTCCATCCATGCTTTTGTTCCGGCCCTCCGGTCCAGTTTAAGAACCCATTGTGGCCCTCGAGTCAAAAAGTTTGCCCACCCCTGCCCTGAACCCCACCTTCCCTCATAGGTTGGACAGTCTGTTTGATGCTTCTATGAATCTGGTTCTATTTTCGTTCATCAGTTTATGCTATTCATTATATTCCACAAATGAGTGAGATCATGTGATATTTATCGTTCACTGACTGTCTTATTTTGCTTAGCATAATACTCTCCAGTTCCATCCATGCTGTTGCAAATGGTAAGAATGCCTTCTTTTTCACAGAAGCATGGTATTCCATTGTGTAGATGTAGCACAGTTTTCTAATCCACTCATCTGCAGATGGGCACTTAGGCTGTTTCCAAATATTAGCCATTGTAAATTGTTCTGCTATGAACATAGGGGTGCATATATCCTTTCTGATTGGGGTTTCTGTTTTCTTGGGATATATAACTGGAAGTGGGATTACTGGATCAAAGGGAAGTTGAAGAAATTCCATACTGTTTTCCACAGTGGCTACACCAGCCTGCATTCCCACCAACAGTGAAGGAGGGTTCCTTTTGCTCCGCATCTTCTCCAGCACTTGTCCTTTGTTGATTTGTTGATGATAGCCATTCTGGCAGATGTGAGATGGTACCTCATTGTGGTTTTGATTTGCATATCTCAGATGATTAGTGACTTTGAGCATGTTTTCATATATCTCTCGGCCTTTTTTATGTCCTCTTTTGAAAAGTGTCTATTGAGATCCTTTGCCCGTTTTTTATTGGATTATTTCTCTTCTTTTTAAGTTTTGTGAGTTCCCTATAAATTTTGGAGATTAAACCTTTATCTGAGATAACATGGGTAAGCATGTTCTCCCATGCAGTGGGCTTTCTTCTTGTTTTGTTAATGGTTGATTTCACTGTGCAGAAGCTTTTTATTTTGATGTAGTCCCATTTGTTTATTTTGTCTTTAGTTTCTATTGCCCTAGGAGCTGTATTGGTAAAGATATTGCTATGACATATGTCTGATATTTTGCTGCCTATGGCTTCTTCCAAGAGCTTGTTCTTTGAAAGGATAAACAAGATTGATGAACCTCTAGCCAGACTCACCAAGAAGCAAAGAGTGAGGACCCAAATAAACAAAATCTAAAATGAAAGAGGTAAAATAAACAGACCCCACAGAAATACAAAAGATTGTAAAAAAAATACTATGAACAACTCTACTCCAACAAACTAAACAAACTAGAGGAAATGGACATACTCCTAGAAAAATACAATCTTCCAAAACTCAATCAACAAGACTCAAAAAATTTCAAAAGGCTGATAATTAAGGAGGAAATTGAAACAGTCATTAAAAAACTTCCGGCAAACAAAAGCCCTGCACCAGACAGCTTCACAGGAGAGTTTTACCAAACATTAAAAGAAGAACGAAAACCTAATCTTCTCAGACTATTCCAAAAAATTTAAGAGATAAGCACACTTCCAAGATCTTTCTATGAACCAGCATTACCCTAATCCCAAAACCAGATAAAGATACCACAAAGAAAGAGAATTGCAGGCCAATATCCCTGATGAATATAGATGCTAAAATCCTCAACAAAATTCTAGCAAATTGTACCCAGAACTATATTAGAAAGATCATACACCCATGACCAAGTGGGATTTATTCCAGAGATACAAGGCTGGTACAATATCCGCAAATCAATAAACATGATACATCAAATAAACAAATTG
Source organism: Myotis brandtii (assembly GCF_000412655.1). Lineage (NCBI taxonomy): Eukaryota > Metazoa > Chordata > Mammalia > Chiroptera > Vespertilionidae > Myotis > Myotis brandtii. The sequence continues at coordinate 2,561,228 of NW_005363283.1, forward strand.
AGACACAAAAATCACATAATCATATCAATTGATACAGAAAAAGCATTTGACAAAATCCAACACCCTTTCCTGATAAAAACTCTCGGCAAAGTGGGAATTGAGGGATCATACCTCAACATAATAAAAGCCTTATATGACAAACCTACAGCCAACATCATATTCAATGGGCAAAAAATAAAACTATTTCCCCTAAGAACAGTAATAAGACAGGGATGCCCACTTTCACCATTCCTGTTCAACATGGTACTGGAAGTGATAGCCTTAGTGATCAGACAAGAAGAATAAATAAAAGGCATCTAAATTGTAATAGAAGAAGTAAAATTGTCATTATTCACAGATGACATGATATTGTACATGGAAAACCTTAAAGACTCCATCAAAAAACTATTAGAACTAATAAATGAATTCGGCAATGTAGCAGGATATAAAATTAACACCTAGAAATCTCTGGCTTTTTTATACACCAATAATGAACTCACAGAAAGAGAAACTTAAAAAAATCCCATTTACCACTACAACAAAAATTAAGATACCTAGGAATAAATTTAACCAAGGAGGTAAAGGACCTGTACTCAGAAAATTACAGGATGCTGAAAAAAGAGATAGAGGAAGACATAAACAAATGCAAGAATATACCGTGTTCATGGATTGGTAGAATCAACATCATTAAAATGTCCATACTATCCAAAGCAATCTATAGATTCAATGCAATCCCCATTAAAATACCAACAGCATACTTCAAAGACCTAGAACAAACTCTCCAAAAATTTATCTGTAATAAAAAAATAAAAATATCCTGAATAGCTGCAGCAATCTTGAGAAAGAAGAACAAAGTTGGAGGATCACAATACCAGATATCAATCTATATTACAAAGCCACTGTTCTCAAAACTGCCTGGTACTGGCACAAGAACAGACATACATACCAATGGAACAGAACAGAGAACCCAGAGATCAACCCAAGCCAATATGCTCAATTTATATTTGACAAAGGAGTCAAGAGCATACAATGGAGTCAAGATAGTCTCTTCAACAAATGGTGTTGAGAAAATTGGACAGATACATGCAAAAAAATGAAACTAGACCACCAACTTACACCATACACAAAAATAAGGTCAAAATGGATAAAGGATTTAAATGTAAGACGGGAAACCATAAATATCATGTTTATTGAATGAACTTATTTAAGAAATATACACTTTGTTTCTGGCATGTTTTATCATACTACCTAGAGCAGTGGTTGGCAAACTCATTAGTCAACAGAGCCAAATATTAACAGTACAACGATTGAAATTTATTTTGAGAGCCAAATTTTTTAAACTTAAACTATATAGGTAGGTACATTGTTATTAACTTAATTAGGGTACTCCTAAGGCTTAGGAAGAGCCACTTATTCAAGGGGCCAAAGAGCTGCATGTAGCTTGCGAGCCACAGTTTGTCGACCACTGACCTAGAGCATGGCCACTGTCCAAGTTACTGTGGCAAGAGCTGATGAATTAGAGAGTAGAATGAACTTATCCTTTAATAAAGACCAAATAGGTAATGTAACACCATCTGAAATTTTTTAAATTGTAAGAACCTATACACTTCACTCTAATAGATCAATTTTGTTTTCTTATATCACCTGCCAGTCCTTGGTCACAGAGTATCATATAAAGATACCACCCTGTTTCTCTCCTGTATTCTTAATCTAGTTGTTTATCAGAATGACAAGCACGTATTTTTAACAACAAAAATCCCCAACATATTGTATTGAAAGTTTTCTTCTATAGTTTTATTATCAAATATTTAATACTAGTGGCCTGGTGCACAAAATCCATGCACATTAAAAAGGAATTAATTAGAGGAAATATTTTAATATTGCTATTTGCCCTTTCTCTATAATAGAAGTGTCAGAGATGAAAGAAAATTAATAAAATGTATATGAAAATCTCCCTCCTGTCAGAGTCTAGGGTGTGCCACAGAACCTAGAGTCAAGTCCCTGCCCACCTGCATGAGCCTCAAGATTGCACCCAGACCTGGCTGGCCCCACCCCCATCAAGCCCTGCTGGGCGGGAGGCACAGCCTCAGGTCTCCCGTCAAGTGCTGCCGGGCAGGAGGCGCAGCCTCAGTTCCCCAGGCCCGGTGCCAAGGCAGGGGGCAGGTCCTCAAGTCTCCCAGCCCCAGTGCAAGAGCATGAGGGTGTGATGACCATTTGCATATTAGGTCTTTATTATATAGGATAATTTTCCCTCACCAGCTCCCAGGAAGAATTTTTTTCTCACCATCAGTTTTTATTTATTTATTTTTGTGGTCAATCCTCACTGGAGGATATTTTTTTCCATTAATTTTTAGAGAGGGTGAAAAGTCGGGGGAGAAGGAGAGAGAAACATCAATGTGAGAAAGACACATCACTTGATTGCCTCCTGCATGCACCCTGCCTGGGGCCAGGGATTGAACCTATCACCCTCTGTTGTGCAGGCAAGCACTCTAACCACTGAACCACACTAGCCAGGACATCACCATCAGTTTTTTAAATGCCTAAGTAGCTTATTGAACTGGGAAGAAGGGCACTGTTCCAATCTGAATCTTTGCAAGTTGTGCATACACTAGCAACCATGTCTGCAGTTCGCATTGATCATGGCATCACCTAATCTTATGTGAGTATCTTCCAACATGGAAAAGTGGAAATAATTGCCCAGGATCAGGGAAGTTGAAGCACCCCAAGTTATATTGCTTTTACTGATTGGTGATGTTGCAAAGAATCAAGTTGCAGTGAATCCTACCAACACAGTTTTGATGCCGAACACTTGAATGTAGATTTTATGTTGCTATTGTCCAGTCTTATATGAAGCATTGGCCCTTCATAGTGATGAATGATGCTGGCAGGCCCAAGGTCCAAGTAGAATACAAGGGAGAGACAAAAAGTTTCTACCCAGAAGAAGTGTCATCTATGGTTTTGACAAAGATGAAGGAAATCACAGAAGCCTACCTCAGGAAGACAACAACCAATACTGTTGTTATAGTACCTGCTTACTTCAATGATTCTCAGAATCAGGGTACCAAAGATGCTGGAACTATTACTGGTCTCAATGTACTTGGAATAATCAATGAGCCAATGGCCAATGCTATTGTTTAGTAGACAGAAAGGTTGGAGCTGAAAGAAATGTGCTGTTCTTTGACTTGGGAGGTGGCACTCTCGATGTGTCAATTCTCACCATTCAAGATGGAATATTTGAGGTCAAATCTACAGCTAGGGAAACCCACTTAGGTAAAGAAGACTTAACAACTAAATGGTCAACCATTTCTTTGCAGAGTTCAAGCAGAAGCATAAAATGGATATCAGTGCGAACAAGAGGGCTATCTATTGCTTTTGTGCTGCTTGTGAACATGCTAAGCATACTCTCTATCACTGGGCCTGATTTAAGAATTGAATGCGGACCTTTTCTGTGGCACCCTGGATCCTGTAAAGAAAGCCCTTCTAGATGGCAAGCTTGATATGTCCCAGATCCATGATTTTGTCCTGTTGAGTGGTCTACCCATATCCCCAGGATTCAGAAACTCCTACAGGACTTTTTCAATAGAAAAGAGTTGAATAAGAACATCTACTATGATGAGGCTATTGCTTATGGTGCAATTGTCCAGTCAGCCATCCTTTCTGGAGACAAATCAAAAAATGTTCAAGATTTGTTGCTGTTGGATGTCACTCCTCTTTCCCTGGTCATTGAGATGGCTGGTGGTGTCATGACTGTTCTCATCAAGCGCAACACCACCATTCACACCAAGCAGACACAGACCTTCACCACCTACTCTGACAACCAGCCTAGTGTGCTCATTCAGGTTTATGAAGGTGAGCATGCCATGACCAAGGATAGCAACCTGTTTGGAAAGTTTGAACTCACAGGCATACCTCCTGCACCTAGTGGTGTTCCTCAGATTTAAGTCACTTTGATATTGATGCCAATTGAATCCTCAATGTCTCTGCTGTGGACAACAGAACAAGATTATCATCACTACAAGGATCATCTGAGCAAGAAAGACATTGAGTGCATGGTCCAGGAAGCTAAGAAGTACAAAGAGGAAGATGAGAAACAGTGGTACAAGGTGTTTTCCAAAAATTAACTTGAATTCTATGCATTCAACATGAAAGCAACTGTTGAAGATTAAAAACTTAAAGGCAAGATCAATGATAAGGACAAACAGAACATTCTTGACAAGTGCAATAAAACCATCAACTGGCTTGATAAGAACTAGATTACAGAAAAGGAAGAATTTGAACATCAGCAGAAAGGGTTGGAAAAAGTCTGCAACCCCATCATTACCAAGTTGTACCAGAGTGCAGGAGGCATGCCAGGAGGAATGCCTGGCGGTCCTCTGGTGGTGGAGCCCCTCCATCTTGTGGTGCCACCTCTGGATCCAACATTGAAGAGGTTGATTAAGCCAACTTTGAGCATAGATTTACACTGTTCCACACAAAATATTAAATAACCCAAATTTGTAGCAAAGTTCATGGCAGTTTTAAAAGTTGAGCTGCTATCCTATATTAAAAAAGGCTAATATACAAATCGAATGAATGGCAGAATGACCAGTTGCTATGACATGCACTGACTATGAGGGGACAGGCTCTCAATGCAGGAGCTGCCCCCAGGTGGTCAGTGCGCTCCCACAACCAGAAGCCGGGCTCACGGCTGCCGAGCGCAGTGGAGGTGGTGGGAGCCTCTCCCACCTCCGCAATAGTGGTAAGGATGTCCTACTGCCATGAAGAACAGGCCTAAGTTCTCAGTTGGACATCCCCCAAGGGCTCTTGGACTGAAAGAGGATGCAGGCCAGGAGGGGGTGACCAGGCCAGCAGGGGGGCAGTTAGGGGGCGACCAGGCCGGTAGGGGGCAGTTAGGGGGCAGCCAAGCCAGCAGGAGACCAGTTAGGGGGCAATCAGGCCAGCAAGCAGAGGCAGTTAGGGGCAATAAGGCAGGCATGTAGAGTGGTTAGGGACAATCAGGCAGGCCAGCAGGGGAGCAGTTAGGGGGTGAGAAAGCCAGCAGGGGGCAGATAAGGGGCGGCCAGGCCAGCAGGGGGGGCAGTTAGGGGGCGACCAGGCTGGCAGGGGGGCAGTTAGGGGGCGACCAGGCCGGCAGGGGGATAGTTAGGGGGTGACCAGGCTGGCAAGAAGAGGCAGTTAGGGGTAATCAGGTAGGCAGGTAGAGTGGTTAAGGGCGATCAGGTAGGCAGGCAGGTGAGCAGTTAGGAGCCAGCAGTCCTGGATTGTGAGAGGGCTGTCCAACTGCCGGTTTAGGCCCCATCCCCCAAGGGATCCCAGATTATAGAGGGTGCAGGCCGGGTTGAGGGACACACCCCCATGCATGAATTTCATACACTGGGCCTCTAGTAAAGAATAAAAGGCTCAGAGAAGTATTTAACACTCCTTGGGGCACTGAGGAAGTGTTCACAGAGATGGCTGCATTTAGAGTATGCTTATGATTTTGACACATGGAGAAGAGCTAAAGAGAAGAACACTCCATGCAGAAGAACAGAATGGACAAATGCATGACAAGATGAGGGATCATGGGTGATCCATATTTATATGATGTCCCAAGTGGCTGGATCAGTGTTTGCATGATAAGGAATAGGGAAAGATGAATACTGAGCAGATAAGTACATCTCTGTGAAAGGCCTTGAATGCCAGCCAAAGAGTTTGGACTTTATATGTAGAAGGACAAATCAGATCCCTTAATTTTTAAGATCATGATTTTGATAATAACATTGGCTTAAACTGCATTGATCCCTTTCTACCTTTGAAAGGGGTCAGAACTAAGTGAACAGCAACCTTCTCTGGTTATGTGTTATTCCCTCCTGTATTCCCACTCTCCCTCCTTAGACTGCCCTGGGCCTGATACCTTCTCCCTAGCACCCCATCTAAGGAATTAATCCATCCCTTTTAGACATTGAATCCAAGCAATTGCAGTGTTTTCAGTCCTGTTGTCCAATTTTGGAGATAATTTGTACAAGTCACAATTTTGACATTTACAAGTGTATACAATAGAACTGCTTGTTTAAATGGCTTCTATAGTAAGTGCAAAATTTGGAATCAGGCATGATTTGTTTTTTTCTGACAATTATCTGTGCTACCATCAACCCTATGATGAAGGTAGAAACAAGTAGGATAAAATTATGAAACCAGAATGACCACACACCAACCCTTTGTTTTGCTTTATCCCTGTCAAAATGTTTGTTTGAAATAAAAGTACATTTAAAATAACAACTATAGTGAATTGTGCTGCTATGAACATAGGAGTGCATATATCCTTTCTGATTGGTGTTTCTAGTGCAGTGATGGCGAACCTATGACACACGTGTCAGAGGTGACAGGCGAACTCATTTTTTTGGTGTATTTTTCTTTGTTAAATGACATTTAAATATATAAAATAAATATCAAAAATATAAATCTTTGTTTTACTATGGTTGCAAATATCAAAAAATTTCTATATGTGACACAGCACCAGAGTTAAGTTAGGGTTTTTCAAAATGCTGACACGC
>NW_005363283.1:2568256-2571639 GCF_000412655.1 Myotis brandtii
CTGGAGAGCATTATGCTAAGTGAAATAAGCCAGTCAGAGAAAGATAAATATCACATGATCTCACTCATTTATGGAATAAAATGAACAACATAAACTGATGAACAAAAACAGATTCAGAGACAGAGAAGCATCTCTCAGATGCTCAAACCTCAGACGGAAGGTAGGGGAGGGTGGGGGTAAGGGGGAGAGATCAACCAAAGGACTTATATGCATGCATGTAAGCCTAACCAATGGACACAGACGACAGGGGGTTGAGGGCATAAGTAGGGGGTTTGGGGGTAATGGGGGGATAAGGACACATATGTAATACTTTAATCAATAAAGAAATTTTTAAAAATAACAATTATAGCATCAAAAACACACATAGTGCTATGATGTGCCTCACCTCATTCTAAGCACTTAATATATATCAAATATTTCAATAGTCACTACAATTGAAAGAGATTGATAATTTGACTATCTCCAGTTGAGAGAGAAGGAAACTGAGGCACAGAATAAAGTAATGGGTTCAGAATTACCTAGCTATTAAATAAGGAAACCAGTCTTTAGATCCAGGTGTTTTGGCAATGTGTGTGTGTGTGTGTGTGTGTGTGTGTGTGTGTGTGTGTGTGTTTTGTTTGTTTGTTTGTTTTTATCTCACAGATTTAAAGGTGCCCTAGTTCAAATTCCATTTTCCAAAACATTGGGTGTCTCCAGTAAATACAGGTAACCAGGCTGATCTCCCTTTCCTCAGTGCTTGAACCAGAACTAGGTGACACACCCTCTCAGAAAGCATATATTTCTTATACCCATGACAGAGCTTGCACAGTAGAAAGGGTGCTGTCTTAAGAGATGTGAACCTGGCTACTTTTAACCCTGCCTCTGACATTTTCTGGCTATGTGGTCCTGTTCAAGTACTCCTGAGCCTCAGTTTCCCCATTTGTACCTGTACATTTGTACTGTATGTGTGAGTGAGTGTGTGTGTGTGTGTGTGTGTGTGTGTGTGTGTGTGTATGTGTGTGTGTACTATATAATCCCAATGGATTTTTCAGGTCAAATAATCCATGATTCAGTAAATTTATAAAAACAGATGCAGTTGAAAATTCTAAACTTAAGTTTACTTATCCATCTCAAATTGAAAATGGCATGTTTTTTCTTAGAAAATGGAAAAACTCCAAGGAAGGGAGTACATTGCTAAGCAGAATTGAGGGAGCTATAATGTCCTCAGGGGAAGTTCAGTAAAAGCTTCATGGAGGTAAACATCCCCTAGACAGAGGTTTGCAAACTGTAGCCCATGGGTTTTTAGATTTTTAAATGGTTAAGATTTTTAAACAAAAATAAATATGAATTATGAGCAATATAAATGATATGAAATATGAGCGATATTCATTCAAATTTTAGTGCCTATTAATCAAACTTTCTTAGAATTCAACTACACTAATGCATATATGTATTATCTATGACTGCTTTCACACTACAATGACAGAGTTGAATAGTTATGACAGAGACTCTATGCCTCCTAAAGCCTCACATAATTACTATCTGGCCCTTTACAGGAAAAGTTTGCTGTCCCATGCTCTGGAATCAAGATTCTATTGGAGCCTGTGGTTATAGGATTATCATCAAAGCTATTAACTATTTAAAATAACCTCACATGACTTTCTGAAAACAATTTTGCATCATTATATACTATAATTACCTATATGACATATCTATGAAAAAAATCACAGATCAAAGTAAGGCATATTTTGAATGTTTGTATTATGTGCATCAACAATTATTACATGGGCCCTGACCAGGTAGCTAATTTGCTAAGTTGGTTAGATCCCCGTCCCAATATGTCAAGATTGCAGGTTCATTCCTGGTCAGGGCACATACAGGAATCAACCAATGAATTCATAAATAAGTGGAACAGCAGCTTTGGCCAGTTTGGCTCAGTGGATAGAGCATTGGCCCGTGAACTGAAGGGTCCTGGGTTTGATTCTGGTCAAGAGCACGTACCTCGATTGCAGGCTCCATCCCTAGTTCTGGTGAGGGCGTATGCAGGATGCAACCAATGGATGTGTCTCTCTCATCAATGATGTTTCTATCTCTCTCACCCTCTCTCTTCCTCTCTGAAATCAATTAAAAAATATTTTTAAAAAATAAGTGTAACAACAAACAGATCTCTCTCTCTCTCTCTCTCTCTCTCTCTCTCTCTCATTAATAAATAAAAATTACAAAGCCCTGGCCAGTGTGGCTCAGTTCATTCCTGGTCAGGGCACATGCCTGGGTTGAAGACTTGGTTCTCGGTGTGTGTGTGGAGGCAGGTGGCAGCGTGCAGGAAGCAACTGATTGATGTTTGCTCTCACATCAATGTTTCTCTCTCCTTCTCCCTTTCTCTCTAAAAAATCATTTTAAAATATTTTTTTAAATATTGGATGAACAATGTAGATGCTTTTCATTACCAAGCTATTGGGATTGGGTATGTATTTAAAGTAAGTTGGGTAATATCCAAAAGTGTTTAATTTGAATTATGGTTTTGGAAAGTCTTACCTAGCTTAACATTAAAAATCGTGTCAAGAATACATAACACCAGTGACTCAAGTTTAGTAAATAATATAACTCTCCAATTTGTTCCATGCATTACTGCCCTACTGCCCTGCACAACTGATTGTTTGAGCCTAATGTGTAAAGTACTTGGATGAAGGTTAAAAATTCTGCCCAGATTTCTGGGACCAGTAAAAGGCACTGGCTGCACGTTTAACTCTCTAGTCAGATACTTTGATTTATTTGATTTTGGAACCTTTCATTTGATTCCTAAAGGTATACAAGATCAAAATTGCCCTATACAATTGTAAGGAAATCCCTTTAAAACTATAACAGGTAGAATTATTGGTATATAGTTAAAACATATAAATGCTTAACCACTGATTTATTTGTCACTCTGGGGAATTAGGTGTTCTGGATAATTGAAGTTCTTGGATGACTAAAGATTATCCTTTCATATTAATTATGTAATAGGTATCATTTTGTAATGTAATTAGTATTTTTCTGACTTCTTATAAAAATTACTAGAGGCCCGGTGCACAAAAAATTGTGCACTTGGGGGTGGGGGGGCGGTCCCTCAGCTTGACCTGTGACCTCTCCAGTGTGAATGTCCACCTGCTGGATTAGGCCCGCTCCCCGGAGGATCAGGCCTAAGCTGGCAGTCAGACATCCCTCTGGCAGCCCGGGAGCCCACGGAGGATGTCCACTTGCCAGCGGGGAGCAGGACTAAGCTGTAGTCGGACATCCTTAGCGCTGCTGAGGAGGCGGGAGAGGCTCCCACCACCACCGCTGTACTGGCAGCTGTCAGCCTAGCTTGTGGCTGAGCAGAGCTCCCCCTGTGGGAGTGCACTGACCACCAGAGGGCAGCTCCTGCA
>NW_005363283.1:2571768-2573072 GCF_000412655.1 Myotis brandtii
GTGGGGTCCAGCTGGTTTTCCCTGAAGGGTGTCCCAGATCAGGGTGGGGGTCCTGCTGGGGTGCCTGGCCAGCCTAGGTGAGGGGCTGAGGGCTGTTTTCAGGCTGGTCATGCCCCCTAATTGGGACCCTCACCCCATGGGTGTGTGGCCTGCCTGGGTGAGGGACTGAGGGATGTTTTCAGACTGGCCACAGCCCCTTCAGGGTGGAGGTCCCTACTGGGGTGCCTGGCCAGCCTGGGTGAGGGGCTGATGGCCGTTTTCAGGCTGGCCACACACCCCGGCGACCCAAGCTCCAAGCCTCTCCTTTTTTTTTCTTTTTTTCTTTTTCTGGGGTTTATGGTCCCTACTGGGGTGCCTGGCCAGCCTGGGTGAGGGGCTGATGGCCGTTTTCAGGCTGGCCACACACCCCGGCGACCCAAGCTCCCAGCCTCTCCTTTTATTTTTTTCTGGGATTTATTTATCTTCTATAATTGAAACTTTGTAGCCTTGAGCGGAGCCCAGGACCAGCCAGGGCAGGTGAAAAGCATGGCTTCCTCCATCGCTGGGGGAAACCCAAGCCTCCTGCTCGCTCCAGCTCCGTGGCCGCTGCCATCTTAGTTGGGTTAATTTGCATACTTTCTCCTGATTGCCTGATGGGTGTGGCTTGAGCATAGTGGAAGAATGGTTCATTTGCATGTTTCTCTTTTATTATATAGGATACTAAACATGCTTTATTTTTTAAATTTTGTTTTATTGTTTAAAGTATTACAAAGAGTATTACAAATGTCTCCTTTTTTCCCCCTTGACATTCCCCCAGCCTCCCCTACCCCCCAGTGTCTTGTGTCCATTGGTTATGCTTATATGCATGCAAACAAGTCCTTCAGTTGATCTCTTAACCCACCCAACCTTTCTTGATAACTTAGACATTACTATGAGCACTAGTTATTGTACTATGCTACAATATTATGCTATGCTGTAAGTGTGCCCTTAGGAGCTATTAAGATGGATAGGAATTCATGGCTCTATATTAAAAGGCCATAGACTCTTATGCTCTTTAAGTTCTGAATTTTCTGTGTCATTTTCTTTGGCTCCCTGTGCTGTCAGTTTTCATATCTCAGTGTTCCTAGTGATTGTGCCTCTAAAAGTGTTTCTGCTTTCTCGTCATCTGTGATTTTCTAAGTAGTGGGAATCAAGAGATCAACCGAAGGACTTGTATGCATGCATATAAGCATAACCAATGGACATAAGACACTGGGGGGTAGGAGGGGCCGGGGGATTGTCAAGGGCGGGGAAAAAAAAAGGAGACATATGTAATACTCTTTGTA
>NW_005363283.1:2573092-2618830 GCF_000412655.1 Myotis brandtii
CAATAAAAAAAAATAAAAAAAATAAAAATAAAAAATAAAAAAATAGCCAAGCTTTTTAGAGTTCTTTATCAAAAGTTAATTCTCTATTAGCAAAGGTAGAGAAACTTTTCAGCAGCACAACTCTTAAGTTGAGAAGCCTTTTCAAGATATCGACATTTTATGGTAGTCTTCTGGAATGCTGATCTTGCCAGAATATAAGCCTCTTGGGCAATAGAATCATGCTAAGTAGACTGAAAAGTTCACTTTTTATTAAAGCACAATGTTATCATTATTATTCACTTATATCAAACATAAAGTATGCTGTGATCCTAATTTTACTCTATAGTGTGGCAAGATTAGGCTTAAAGAGTATATTAATTGCAGTACTGATTACTGTAACTTATTCTTATATTTACTGGAATTCATTGTCTTCAGTTTTGGAACATTTGCTTTGCAGTCGATATTTTATTTTTCAATTTTTTTCTTTATTGAATAAGGTATATTCTTTTCTTTTTTTAATAAAGATTTTTATTAATTAAGTTATTACACATGTGTCGTTATCCCCACATTACCCCCATCCCCCCAACTTATACCCTCATCCCCCTGTTGTCTGTGTCCATTGGTTAGGCCTATATGCATGCATATAAGTCCTTTGGTTGATCTCTCCCCCTTACCTCCACCCTCCCCTACCTTCCCTCTGAGGTTTGACGGTCTGTTCTTTTCCATCCATGAGGGGCTGTGCGTGCCCTATACATCATTGTAGTGCTTCTGGCCTGCAAGTTTTTTCAGGGTCCATACAGGTGTGCCACACTCCCAGAAAGCCTGAGGTGTGCAAATACTGATTTGTCAAAAACAGTGAATGAATTGTATGTAGGGAGACTTTCAAGTCAAATTTAAACCCCTTTAATAATGTGCTTCACTACCATATTTCAAATTGCTTCCTATACTTAACCAAATTTGCAATGAAGTTTTAGTAACAATTCTCTCATGAAAATGAGGTACATCTATTGCATATGTGTCACATTTAAGGTAGAAAATTGGAGTTGTTTCTTTAAATGGAACAAGTAGCAAATCTATTAATTATAGTCTTGTTTATACTTCTACAAAAACCATGATTATTTGTCTAAACTAAGTCCTCTTTGCTTCCTTAGAAGCATCATTGCCTAGCTCAGTGAGAATTTATACACTTGAATTTCACACATGGAGGTAATTTGTTCCCATATTACACAGATTTCCAATAGATACCAGTCTGATATAATTCTGAGAAAATGGCAGTTATGATCATGTTGTAGCAAATTTGCCTATCAAATGTTTATCCTTCAAATAGAGCTACAGACAGATGCCTAATTAATGGAATTGTGAACAGTGGTTTTCTATTTAAAACATTACTCATGTTATATCTTCATCAATAAGAGATATGTCTTTTGTTACCTTGTATTCACTTAACTAATGTTTGAATTTTATGTGTTCTTCCTTATAGGAATCCCAAAATCTGACTCCAGGATTTACCTTACAAAGTAGGTGTTTTTTAAAAAATTCTTAGTCCAAACTTCATGCCCTCACCTCCCTCTCCCTCTTCTCTTTTCTACCTAATGCCATTGAAATATAAAGTAACAATAACAAAAGTCATATTGTGATATACCCAATTTGTTTCTTTTTTCATCTTTTATTAATGGAAGGATGCTCTAAAAAAGCATAACTGGAAGGGCTGCATGTTTTAAGATCAATTTAATTCAGAATAATCATTTGACAGTAGAAAACATGGATAGTAATTATATGTGCCCTTTCTTTTCAGAGTGGAATGACCCAACCAACAGAGCTTCTACAAAGTCAGTATCACTCAGGTCGTGAGTACTTGGGTTTCCAAAATAGGTTTCTTCAGGGACATTTGGCAATGAAATGGTGCTGCAGTGCTAAGTGAATCTTTTTATCTTTCCTGTTCCTTGAAAATATGAACCTTGACTCATAATAATATGGTATTTGGTTAGAGGTGAGAATGAGATTTACCATGATAAGCAAGTAACAGTAAGAATGAACGATATCACCATTAGACCCTCTAGACACAGGCTGGGCAAATACTTGGGTTATGGAAACAACTGTGATTCTTGACTAGTTGTTTGAGCATTGTGTAATGTCAGCTACAGACATTATATGCAATATTCAGCCACCACTAACGATGGAGATAGGACACTTCTGAACAGCCATGATTGGGCATATATGTTGAGTGGATTGCTATGGCCATTCATCCTGAGAATTCACCATTTGTAGGTCATCTGGAGACTGTATTTTAAAGCCAAACAAAGGCAGCCAGGAAGAGATAGAATAAGAGATTACATGGTAATAGGTTGAAGTTCAGAAGCCAGGGCCCTGAAATTCACTCAGTACTGTCTTCATTTTTTATTAATGTTAACTGAAAGAGGGATATGGAAAAACCAATTTTCTCAGATTAACTATTGTAGATTTTGTAATATCCATTTGTCCAAGAATATATCAAGGGAGTATTTGTCTCACAACTCCTTTTATTCCTAACAATATAAAATAGGAGTCGACTTTTCAATGTAATAGTCACATACTTGAAAATTTTCAAAATGAAATAATTTGACGTTCAATTGGCCTAATGGCACACTTGAAATGAATATCTCACCTTTTGAAAGATCACAAATAATTGCATAAAACAACTTGTAATGATTCCCAAATAGACTGAGACTCAGAGAAAGTCAATATCATTTCCATGTTCTTGGTTCTGTTTAGCAGCAAAGCACCAAAAGCCTTAACCCCATCACCCATTCTCTTATTTTGTTTTCTGGCCTTCTATACTGTGCCTTCTAGTTCAAAGTTCAGTTTTAACAACCAAGAATTCTCCATTTAAAGAAGTGAGAAAAAATAAGGGGAGGGGGATAAAAAACCATTACCCTGATTTAAAGACCAAATTATATAGAAACCTATAAATCAAAATCATCTTTGATATTATTCATTTTGTATTAATCACATTTTAAATTGCCCTCCCCCTTGTTATGCTAATAAACATTAGATTTTATCCTCCTACTTTGCCCCATTCCCACTAAAATCAATAAAATTTACACACACACACACACACACACACACACACACACACACACACACACACACACACACACACACACACACACACACACACACACACACACACGCACACACACACACGTGCACTTGAGATTTGAGAAATCAATGTAGATTTCTAAACATGAAAAATATAAAAATATTTTCCCATTATAAAATGATCTTACTCCTAAAGCAAGAGTATTAGGCTCCCACTGTCAAATATGTTGATTTCCATATTATCCCTAAAATGCCATTATTTCAATGGTTTGTGACTAACAGAAATAAACTCATGAATCATGGTTTACAGTTTGAGGCTGCATTTCCAGAGAATAGCACTTCATAACACAGGATATATACTGCATTCAATAGGTCCAAGGTTTTCTATAGAAAGCATCAAAAACACTGGAAGACACTGGGTCTATTTTATCAATGAGCTGCTTGCTCTCTGTTTAGCTGCCTGGTATAAAGTCCAAGTATTGTCCATCAGACTTCAACTGAAGTAAGTTCTCTTTATATTGTAGGGTATGGGATAGCTAAAAGTTATAAGAATTATTTTTACTTTTAGCTTCCCAATTTTTTCCAGCTTAGCTATTACTATCATTTTCCCATATTTTAGTACAGTGTGCTATTTAAGCCATCTTCTAATATTTTCTATTTGGCAACTAACAACATTGTGAGTGTAGACAGATTGTTGATGGCTGGAGCTTGGTGGAAAGCAACCCCTAAGTAGGCCCTGCTACAGAAGAAACACCTTCCCATGATCAGCAAATATCCTGGATATACTCCTGCCACTTACTGCAGTAGAAAGAGATGATTCTTGTAAAACAAAATTCCTTAATTACTGCTGTACTTTATTACTTCCTCTCATCTTTGCCTCTTTTCACTAGTTATAAAATTGCAGATATTACATTTGAGCCTGGATTGTTTATCAGCACTGCATGTCTGGGTACCAGGTCTGAAAACACTGCCCAAATTTGCCTGAGTGCAAGCTAGGAACCAGCAAGGCTTGCTCTGTGTTCTTGACAGCCACTGCTCTCTCTGGGCCTTTTGGAGAACTGGGTCTTTCTTATGCTCAGTGTACTCCATTGACACACAGTACATTTTATGGGGTGTCCATTCATGGGTTAGCATCCTACCTAGTCCAACTGGAATTCTCACTGCACATGAGGCAAGAGCATTGGACTGGGGGAGTTTTAAGACCTGGGTTTGAACAGATATGGTATTGGGGGGAAAGCACTGACCTAGTATTCAGAACATGTGAGTACTTGGGTTTCCAAAATAGGCTTCTTCAGGGACATTTGGCAATGAAATGAGGCCTCAGTGCTAAGGGGAATTTATTTTTATTTCAAAGTATAAAGATAGAGCCCATTAAGGGAAAATTAAGCAAATTAATTTGCATGAGTGTATGCATGCAGGTACACATACAAACACTTGTCAGAATTCAAATGTAGATAGTCATATTCTTTAGGAATTAAACTTAACAACATAAAAGTGCTTTTAACTTTAACCCTTAACAATTTTTACAGGAAAGAAAAGCTAACAGATTTTGATTTCCTCAGCTTATATGAGTCTGGGTTGTATTATAATCTTGGAACAGGCTTTACCCAGCCAGGCCTTCTAAATCTGAGTTCCTAGCCTCCCTATAAAAAGGTCTCTGTCCACAAAAAGATGGTGGAGAATGGGCTTATGAAGGTCAAATTATATTTCCCAGACTGTAGAGTTGTATATTTGTATAGTAATACCATGCCTGTTCTGATTCTAAAAGAGCCATATATTTCAGTTACAAGATTCAGGGATTAAATGGACACATCAGATATTGTATTACTTTCTAGTTGCTTAATGAAGCCATTAAGGAATGATGGAGGATAAAACTTAAACCAAACCCAAAGAACTTGAATTTCTTGAATTGGATCGCTTCATCTAGTTGATAATAATATCACATCAATACAGTGGCTTTATAAACATACATCACCTAGTTGGAAATTTTATGTGTCATCATAAATAGGAACAGATAAGATATATTTGGTGGCCCTAAGACACATTTTCAGACAGCATCCATGAACTCAAAGGTATACATCTAGTCAACCCTTTATTTCATTTAATTTTGTGAGTGCTATTAAAAAGATGGCTGCTCCAAATAACCAGTTCTTTAGTTACACTTGCTTGTTAGCATCTGGACTCTTTTCAGTTGGAAACCATCCAGACACCTTTTTATTATTAATGATTAAGGTATTACATATGTGTCCTTATCCCCCATTGCCCCCACCCCCCAATCATGCCCTCACCCTCACCCTCTGTTGTCTGCATCCATTGGTTATGCTTATATTCATGCAAACAAGTCCTTTGGTTGATCTCTCCCCCTTACCCCAACCCTCCTCTACCTTCCCTCTGAGGTTTGAGCACCTGATCGATGCTTCTGTCTCTGGACCTGTTTTTATTCATCACTTTATGTTGTTCATTATAATCCACAAATGAGTGAGATCATGTGATATCTTTCTCTGACTGACTTACTTCACTTAGCATAATGCTCTCCAGCTCCATCCATGCTATTGCAAATGGTAGGAGTTCCTTCCTTTTTATGGAAGCATAGTATTCCATTGTGTAGATGTACCACAGTTTTTTAATCCACTCACCCCTATGTTCATAGAAGACAATTTACAATAGCTAAGATTTGGAAACAGCCTAAGTGCCAGACACCCTTTTAATCAAGCAAATCCTATGTTTTAAGCCATGCTGTTGAGAATACCTAGAGTTTCCATAAATGCCCAATATAAAGGTGTACGTTTTTTCATTGCCATAAAACCAGTTCCTCCACTTATGGTATTAGCTACAGGTTTGAAAACATCCCAGTCATTGACCCAGAGAATTGATGAAAGGTTTAATGGAAACAGACTAGCTGTATCCAGCTTTAGTTTACTTGTGGGTGATGGGTATGCACACCACATGAACAAATCCTTAGAACACTAGTTAGGAGGAAAGGAATTATACTACTACAGGAATGCCAGAAGTCTCATACAATAATCATTGTTCTATTAAGCACATGTGCCAGGCTATGCCTGAGGGCAATGCCAGGTACTTTTATATGCCTCACCCTATTACACTTGCAAACCATCCTGGAGGGACTCCAAATGATTTCCATCTTACAGATGAGAAAATGGAAGCTAGAATATAGTCCCTCCACATGAAATGTGCATAGTCCAGTGGGAAGACAAACTGACCATGCACATTTATCTTGAATGGACATTTTGGCTATGAGAACACAGAAGGACCAAGTAAGTTACATTGCTCCCTGATGGGAAAACTTGAAAGCAGGCTGAAAGCTGTATAAGCTCAAAGCCATCTCTCTTCCCACCCTGTACAGGTTGCCCTCCCTCATGGGATCTGATGAGTTCAGGGATTTGGTACACCATATTTAACCTTTTAAAAATGGAGAGAATTTTCAAATGGATTTGTAGAGATGAAATCGGTGGAAAGGAGTCCCATAAGAATTTATACCTCTTTGTTTTAGATGATGCAAAATCAAGTCAAAATTGCTTAAAATAAAGCACTATTTATAAACTTTTCTCGATGTGGTCTGAAGATTTCATTACAATTGAGAATAGAAAGATTATCAGAATGTTTTCCAGTTTGTTCTAACCAATAACAAACCACACATTATTTCCTAGATGAATTTTGAAACTTTTTACCCTCAAAAAAGTTCTTCACATTCATTACAATCCTGACCATACTTCTATAAAAATCATCATCATCCAAAGTGTTTCCTTTAGGACTCTTTTAAGACTCTGATTTGAGATTTGAAAACTACAGTGTCTTATTGCAGAGCAATAATCCACATCTCTAGCAATTTTGCATACTCTTCCCTAAATAGATATTTTATCTGCTACTTAGATGCAATTTTGGTTGCAATGTGACTGTGTAATGAGGCAGGGGAAAATGACTGTTATTTTCTTAATCAGATTAATTCTTAATCAGAATACATGATTTAGTACTTGGAATTTAGAAATAGTACTCATCATTTTGGTTTTTCAAAGCAAGACTAAACTCTCCTGATAAACTGGTAATCTCAGTGACTTTCACTGGTTGCAGCCATTCTGGTTTTCAAACTGAGATGTGTGCCAATTCTAGCTTTTAATATGCCTGGCATCTCAGAGCTTGCCAACTTTTCCTAAGGACTTAATATACTTTTGGAAGTTCTCCACCACATCAGGGACAGCCACCTGGGAGCAGAGAAAACAAAATTTGGCAGTCTGTTCAAGCTGTGAATTAAAGGTAATTCACAGTTTGAAATGAATCAGCATAATGTTCTTAAGAAGAGTAATTAGACATCAAGAGGATTTTATTTTGAGTATTGTATATTGGCTAATGTGACAACAAGCAATATTGGCATTTGGAATGTTCACAACAAGAAGCACTGAAACTACTGGTATTTTACAGGCGCCAAGATTGAAATCAGGGGCTCCTTCAATGGGAGCTGTGGATTTCCACTTTCATTATAAAGGCTAAAAACATAGATGTTTTTGCTCAGGTAGCATAAATCTTGGAAGATCAGATTTCATTTTTGTGTTTTTGTTCATGTGCCCAAGATTCTGTAGATTTTGAGACACCTTTAATTAGAAGCAAATGTCTTTTTCTCTCAGGGAAAAGTCAAGTATTTCTTCTACCTGATTTGCATCCATTTTTATATTCATTCATTCACACTTTCATTTCTTTCAACAAAAATTAATTATGCCCCTATTGTTTGTAAGGCTCTGCACAAGGCACTATAGTAAGTCAAGATGAAGTACCACACATCCCCCCCCCCCCATCAAGGAACTCACAATTAGGGAAGTTTAGATTTGCACTGATAGCACCAATACCTCAACAAACTCATATTTATTGAATGCCTACTATATGCCAGGATCTTTCTCTGTTTACAAGCCCACATGAATCACTTGTATTATATTCTACAGTAACAGAAACTAAAATTCAGTCACATTGAGTGAGTTGCCCAAAGGGCCACAGTAACAAAGCCAGAACAGGACAAACTCAGAGGGTATGGTCCTAACCTGTAATAAAGTCATTTATGGGCACTTTGGAGATGGTCCTACTATTTGAAGTTAGGTCTTATCTTGCCCTGGTGTTAAACCGAAGTGGACAACCACAATGGAGGTGACAATGGTCTCTGTCATTTTGGTTTAGATCAGGAAAAATATTAGATCTGAATACTGCCAGTGAGTTAGGTCTTGTTATACTGCACATGCCGATGTGACATTCTGTAAGCAAGGTCGATCCTCAGCTCAGGGCCTTTAGCCAGATTGTGTCACCATGCCTGGAAGATGCTCCCTTTGGGGAAGCAAAAGGATCCATGACTGAAAGTGACTTATACCACCATATAAGATCTCTATAAGATTAATTTCAGTAGACTGTGATACAAACAACATCCTGCTCAAAAAATATCCATTTTGCCATATTGAAGTGAAAAGAAGAGAAATGATATTTGGGTTTGTGTCTATTAGAGGTTCATCCATAACCTTTCATGCTTATCAATGTGTTTGATAATTGGAAACTTGCTTTATATCCTCTAACAAATATTCCTAATGTTATCAACCCATGGATTATTTCTAAGTTCTCAACATTTTGAACAGTAATTGGGAGTGAAGCAAATAATGTTGGTGAAAAACATTGAAGTTAATAAGCGAGGAAAGAAAGTTAAAATGATTCCAGTTTTGTGACTGAAGATAATAGTGTGATAACACACACATATGCTCCTGTGCAAACACATGCCTTGTATTCAAGAATATCAAGTCGCTCTAATGCTGTCTAATGAGCTGCATGCACACACATACACACTCTTTTCGCAGTTACTTGATTGTGAATTGCTACTGTCAGGGCTACTTTTCATGTGCACAGTGAGTACTCACTGTAAAGCACTTTCACACAATGCATTATCCTCATGTGAGTGTCACAGCAATCCTGTTATATAGCCAGGTGAAAAGAAACCAGGCTTAGGAAGGGAAGATATTTGCCCAAAGTCCCCCAACTAGGGAGTGGCAGAGCTGGGAGTGGAAGCCAACATTCTGCATTCCCATTACAATATGCTGTTTTGTTTCCAGATTCCCCAAATGGCAGCAGGGCCAAAACTCATCAATCAGAGTGCTGACAAATCTTGTAGGGCCAGGTGAAGAAAATATAGCAGCAGTGTAGACAAGGTCATGGATCATTCCTAGAAGTTAAAAAACAACAACAAAAAACCACTGAGACTGAAGTAAATGAAAAGGCCTATCTTCCCTGCTTATAAACTTCATTTTGGTTTTCCATCCTATCAAGTGTTTCACAAACAGCTAGATCCTTTGCCACAATTATGTTATCAAGAATGTTATGTTTAAACTAGTAGCCCTGCACATGAATCTCTATGTGAGTAGCTTGCTGCCGCTTGCCTCAGCTGGCCACCTGCCCACCTGCCCACCGCTGCTGGTAGCTCTCCGCTGCTCCTAGCTCACTGCCACACCCTCCTGTGGCTCTTTGCCCACTGCCCTGCCCTCCTGTAGCTCCCCACCACTTGTAGATTGGTCACAACATTACAGCATAATGGATAATTAGCATATTCCTCTCTTATTATATAGGATTATATAGGATGGTTTTCTCTCGACACCTTCCCAGAGCTGCTATAAGCCCTTCCATTTTGCTGATGAGTGGTAGATGCTTGCACAATAACATCTGTAAAATCAGTCAAAAACTCTGACAAATGGCTTTCTTTGTGATTCAGCCATCCACTTTAATAATGAGGACCAAAAAAGGAAAAGGTCCCAAAATGATCTAATTGACATCTCCAAATATGCTGCCAAGAGTGGGACAGAGGGATGGAGTAGGGTGGTACTGTGGTATGCTTTATAAAAACCAAATGAATGAAATTTATATTCTTTGTTACCCTGTGGAATTTTGGCACCCAATATCTACTAGGACAACCCCTAATACACTGCCTGGTCCTTGGCTAAGGTTTCACAATCCCTGAGAGAGTTATGAGGGAAGAAGGATGGTAAAAGGTAATGATTTATACAGAAAACAACCTATAGTTCTGCCACCAGCATTACCCAGTTACAAGAGTGATTTCATTCCTGCATATATTGCCAACATTTAAAAAATTTATTTCTAGATTTTCAAGAGGAAAAATTTAAGTACTTAGAAATTATCTAGGGTATCTGAAGATTGTAAAGGTCATTCTAGGTTTCTCCAAAATCATTTTCATATATCATCTAGTGCAGAAAGAAAGGAGGCAAAAAAAGAACTGCATCTGAGGAATGTGCTTGTGTAATTATAGCCACCGCACTTCTAGGCACCTTCTATATGCCAAGCACTGTGGCAAACATTTTACAAGAATTAACTATTTCATCCTCAAAACAACTCTATGAGATAGGATAGCATCATCATTGCCACAACCACCACTACCACCATCATCACCAGGGTTATCCTCTCTAGGGCTCAAACATCCTAAATCCCCATGGCTTCACAGCTAATGCTACTGCTAACTATGGAAACCAGCTTGCCTGGTTCTGTGCAGAGTGCCATTTCTCTGGGTCAATCATTTCATAATCTTTCTTTTTTTTATTTCTTATTTTATTTTATTTTATTTATTGTTTAAGGTATTACAAATAGTAGTACCCCCCAGTGTCTTGCGTCTGTTGGTTGTGCTTATATGAATGCATACAAGTCCTTTGATTGATCTCTTAGCCCCTCAACCCTCCCCTACTTCCCTCTGTAGTTTGACAGACTGTTGAACAAAAATAGATAAAGGCAAAGAAGCATCGAACAGACATTTCATCATCTTTCATGCTCATAATACCCCTGTAAGATTAAACTAATTTTGAGATGGAAATTTAATCTCAGAGCAGTTAAATGACTTGCTCAAGATCACATACTTAGTGAAAGAGCTGGAATTTTACTCTAGAATTTTTAGATTACAAAACTCAAACTTTTATTTCTTTTCTTTTTTTAATTTAAATTCTTTATTGGTTAAAGTATTACGTAAGTCTCCTTTTCCCCCCATTGACCTCTCCCCAGTCACTCCCACCACCACCCCAGCACATGCCCTCACCCCGCTACTGTCTGTGTCCATTGGTTATGCTCATATGCATGCACACAAGTCCTTTAGTTAATCTCTTACCTCCCCTGCCTTCCTCTTAGATTGGAAGGTCTGCTCCATGCTTCTATGTCTCTGGCTCTATTTTTGTTCATCAGTTTATGTTGTTCATCATATTCCACAAATGAGTGAGATTATTTATCTTTCTCTGACTGGCTTATTTCGCTTAGCATAATGCTCTCCAGTTCCATCCATGCTGTTGCAAATGGTAAAAGTTCCTTCTTTTTTACAGCAGCATAGTATTCCATTGTGTAGATGTAACACAGTTTTCTAATCCACTCATCTGCTGATGGGCACTTAGGCTGTTTACAAATATTAGCTATTGTAAATTGTGCTGTTATGAATGTAGGGTACATATATTCTTTCTTATTGGTGTTTCTGTTTTCTTGGGATATATTCCTAGAATTAGGATTACTGGGTCAAATGGAAGTTCCATTTTTAATTTTTTGAGGAAATTCCATACTGTTTTCCACAGTGGTTGCACCAGCCTGCATTATCACCAGCCAAACTTTTATTTCTTATACTGTATATGCCACACCTATACAATGTTACAATTGAACAATTATTGCTGAGAACAGAGGCAACACTGATAATAATAATACTTTCAAATTATAGGACATTTTCCATTTCCACAAATTCTTACATTTGTTACATTTGGTCTTTAATTAATCCTGGTAGCCAGGAGACAAAGGAGATAGTTATTGCCCCAGAAAGACCTAGGATTCAAATCCCAATTCTTTCACTTCCTGTCTTGTGACTTGATGAAGTCATGTGGTACTATCTGAGCCTTTATTCCATCATATATAAAATGGACATGCAATATTACTCAGACTCCTTAGTGAATTGTGATGATATTGAATGAGCTCCTGCATGGGCATTGCATTCAATTATTTGCATTACTTCACTCCCCATGATAGAAGTGAGGGAAGTCATGCTCAGATGGCTTAAGTGAGGTGCCCAAGATCACAGAATGCATAGTGCAGCAAGGTTCAGTCCCAAGTCTCTTGAGTGTAGTTTTCTTTTTGAAAATATCCACCATTACTTCTCAAGTGTTGTGTTGATGTGGTTTGAATCAAAGGATTAATTCCCAATGCTGACAGAGAGGAATTGACTTAAAATCAATCATTATGTGTACCATTCCTCTCCCAGTTCGATTAGATATTTCTAGCACATATAATTCAACATGTTGAGAAGAGTGAGTGCATTTTATGACCCACCTACTCACACCAAGGTATCATTTTATTTAGTGATAGTTTGAACATTTGTAGAAGAATTTGAAAACTTAAAAAAATCACATAGCTTTTATAATATCAATTAGAGATGAAATTTGGATTAGGACCACCCCTTATCTTCATGCTTTTTAGTGGGTGCTTATTCTGAGATTGAAGAGGGCATAAAACTAGTGACCTGTCTTGACCTTTACTACTGGATTAAAATGCCAGGTTGCTGCTGTGGTAACTATACTTAGATCCTGGCAATCAGTAAGAAATTTGAAAGTGCATTGCTACCATAAAAATTGAAGAAAGGTTGCTTACAATTGTCAGGGACAGCCTCTTAATTGAAATTATCTGCCTTTTGGTCTACTAGAAAGAGTTTGTGTGTCTGCTGGAGGTAGGGCATAAAAAGTGCATATCTTGATGCATATTTTTAAAACATGAAAATGGCTGTGGTTTGAAGCAAAGCTGTTTTCTGCATGAAATTTAAATCAACTTCAACTCAATCTGTACTATTCAGAAAGAACTGTGCTATTCAGTGTGTCAGAAAGCCAAGATGCACAGTAAAGATGCAAAAACACTCAAAGAAGATACCTCTGGGATACAACCTAGGCAAACCAGAAAACAACATTATTGAGTAAATGATAGGCAGTGAAAGAAGAATCCAGAAGGTATCAATCATTCTGAATTAATATTCACATTTTGATTTATTCTTACATTCCTCAAACCATATTGAAAAGGTAGTATCATAAGAAGAAATATAAATATGAGTGTGTGCATATGTGTGTGCATAGGCACATGTAAGTCTGTGTGCAATTTAATCATGGAAAGCAATATAATATATAAATTGAACTGGACTAGGTTGCCTGGGTTCAAATCCCAGCTCCATTATCATTTAGTCATGTGATCTTGGGCAAGTTACTAAAACTCTGTGTCACTCAATTTCCTCATCTGTATAGTGTGAGTAGTAATAGCACCTAAATAATAGGACAAAATGATTAAAGTGCTTATCACAGTTCTTGGTACATAGGAAGTTCTTAATAGACATTAACTGTTGTTATACTTATGATTATTACTGTCATTATTACTGAGTGCTCTGAGTCAGTGACATTTGCACTATATTCTAATTTTCAGCCACTTGGGAAGCCTTTTACTCCATTCCTTGATTTGTCCCAGAGGTTCCCAGTTGGAGCAAGACCTCTTTAGAACTACCAAATGTGGTATACATTGGAAATTTCCTCTGTTGATCCACCTACCACAGCCCCCAAGTATAAAAATGAAGAATTGGTGAAATGTCTTAAATGCATATACTTTTGGTACTAGGCACATCCTGCTCCTTCTTGGAGTTCATCACAACATTTTATCATAGCCACAATTGCACTTTTAATTATATGATTTTTTAAAAAAAATTAAAATATAGGACTTATTAAGTGCCAGGCACTATGCTGAGTGTTTTATATCCACTAGGTAATTGAATATTCACAAACCAATGCGATGTAGGCACTACTATTACCAACATTTTACATAGGAGGAACTGAGGTTCATGAACTGAAACTATGTTCTCACAACCAATAACAGTGGATTCATGTCATTTTGGGGGAAGGGGGTATAAAGGAAGAAATAACTGCCTCCATTTGCAAACAAAAGAAACATTCATAAGCCTATAACATCCACATCAAAACCACCAGAACTAAGCGACTTCAGCAAAGTCACAGGATACAAGATCAACATATATAAATCAATTGTATTTCTATGCTAGCTATAAGCAACAAACAATTGGAAATTGCAATTAAAATTCTATTTACAATAGCATCCAAAAACATAAAATACCTAAGAGTAAATTTAATAAAATATGTTCAACTATAAAACAGGGCTGAAAAATTGAAAAATCCTCTATAATAATAAAAGCATAATATGCTAATTAGACCAGACGACCTTCCGGACAAAGCCTGGGCTGCGATGGAAGCCCGGGTCCTGGGTGCCTGTTGGTGGCTGGAGGGAAGCCCGGGTCCCAGGTGCCTGCCCTTAGCCAGAAGGAAGCCTGGATCCCGGGTGCCAAAAGGAAGCTGGTGCCAGCAGCCAGGGGAAGGAAGGCGAAGCTGGTGCCAGCAGCCAGGGAAAGGAAGGCCTACTCTTGCATGAATTTCATGCATCAGGCCTCTAATCCTATATAATAAAGAGGTAATATGTAAATTTACTGTCACATCCTCACACAAGATGGCCACCCCCATGTGGGCACAAGATGGCCGCCACAAGATGGCCAGCAGGGGAGAGCAGTTGTGGGAGACCAGGACAGCAGAGGAGGGAGGGCAGTTGGGGGGGACCAGGTCTTCAGGGGAGGGCTGTTAGGAGTGACCAGGCCAGCAGGGGAGGGCAGTTAAGGGCAACCAGGCTGGCAGGGGAGGGCAGTTAGGGGTAATCAGGCCGGCAGGGGAGCAATTAGGCATCAATAAGGCTGTCAGGGGAGTGGTTAGGGGGTGATCAGGCTGGCAGGCAGAAGTGGTTAAGGGCAATCAGGCAGGCAGGTAGGCGAGTGGTTGGGAGCCAGCAGTCCCGGATTGTGAGAGGGATGTCTGACTGCCCATTTAGGCCCAATCTCCTGAGGGGTCCCAGATTGGAGAGGGTCCTCACACAAGATGAGGGACAACCCCCCAGTGCACAAATTTCGTGCACCTGGCCTCTAGTATATAATAAAAGCCTAATATGCAAATTGACAGAATGGTGGAATGACCAGTCACCACGATGTGCACTGACCACCAGTGTGTAGATGCTCAACTCAGGAGCTGCCCTGTGGTGGTCAGTGCACAGGGGGAGCACCGCTCAGCCAGAAGCCGGGCTAATAGCTGGTGAGCGCAGTGGCAGTGGCAGCAGCCTCTCCTGCATCCGCTGCAACCAGGCAGTTAGGAGTGAGGGGTCCTGGACTGCGAGAGCCCCGGACTGTGAGAGGGATGTCTGACTACTGGCTTAGGCCTCTAGTACCTAAATAAATTGAGATATTATACTCATGCATTAAATGATTGTATGTGGTTAAGTTCTCAATTCTCCCCAAATTTACAGATTCAGTGCAATCCTAGTAAAAATTCCATTAGGTTTTCTTGTAGAAATTAACAGACATATTTTTTAATTTATATGGAAATGCAAATGACCTTGTTTAGCCTCAAAGCAATTTTATTTTATCTTTCTGTGTTTTTTAAAATTTTTATTTAATTCATTTGGGTGATGTTGATTAATAAAATCATATAGGTTTCAAGTGTACAATTCTATAATACATCATCTGTATGTTGTATTGTGTGTTCACCATCCTAAGTCAAGTCTCTTTCTATCCCATTTTCTCCACTTTACCCCTTTCTATCTCATCCCAACCCCTTTTCCTCTTGCAATCACCATACTGTTCCCTGTGCCTATGAGTTGTTTATTTTTTTCTTAATCCCTTCAACCTTTTACAGCCAGCCCCAAACCCCCTTCTCCTCTGACAGGTCTCAGTCTGTGTTCTGTGTCTATGAATCATATTCTATTTTGTTCATTTTGTTATTTACATTCCATATGTAAGTGAAATCATATGGTATTTGTCTTTCTCTGACTGGCTCATTTCACTTAGCATAATGCTCTCCACATCCATCCATGCTATTGTGAAAGGTAAGATTTCCTTCTTTTCTACAGCTGCATAAAATTCAATTGTGTAAATATACAACTGCTTTTTAATCCACTCATCTACTAATGGGCACTTGGGCTGCTTCCAAATCTTGACTATTGTACATAATGCTGCAATGAACACAGTGGCACATATATTCTTTTGAATTAGTGTTTCCGGTTTCCTTGGATATACTCCCAGAAGTGGAATCCTTGGTCATATGGCAGCTCCATTTTTAATTTTTTTGAGGAAACTTTATACTGTTTCCACAGTGGTTGTACCACTCTGCATTCACTGGGTTCATGTCTTGAACCTGTGTCTGGCTGACTCCAGTTAAAACCCCTGAACCTGGATTTTCTACAAACCTGTGGAATATCCAACCCTAGAATCTACCAGACTCAATTGTCTTGTGAAATAACACCTCCTCAGAGATAACAGAAGGCCAAAACTTGTCCAAAGGATATTATCTGCCCTAATTCCCAGGATAGCCTCTCACCTTTTGTAAAATCATCACTCGAGTAATTTCCTGAGTTATAACTGTGGATTGCTTTGGTATACACACACACATGAATAACTGCTTCTGAAATATTATAACAAGCACATTATCAGTTTTCTAATCAGGTGGAACAGAATTCTTTTCTAAATTCCCATTTTTGTGCATGCATAAAAGAGAATTCATCTGAATAAGTAAACATGTGAATAAAATGTCAGGAACTAGCCCCGCCCTTCTGTGAAATAAACACTTTACTCCCTTGCCTAGGCAAATCATTCCTGATACTGCATATCTGCTTCTATTTCCTTTGTCTAATAATGCATTTCAGACTGCCTTTAATTATGATCAGGCTTGACTATGAATCCCTTGATTTTTTTTTTCTGGGAGTAAAATAACATTTAAATAGGTTTTAAAAATAAGAATGAAATTTCAGAAGACAGGCTATTGTAGAACATACTGTATGGCAAAATATAAGTATGAGCACGTAGTTTTAAGAGTGTCTTAGTAAACACATTGCTGAGTGAACTATGAAAAATAATCCAGTGAGGTGCCATTTTCCTTTACTCCTAAGCACTAAGTTAAGAGAGCATTGCCATAAAGTAGATATGCACTGTTAAATATATTTGTGTGTGTTTTTAGAATATCTGTTTCAGACCAAATAGACTAATATTTTTCCTTCCCTTGCTAGGAAAAATACACTGTAAGGAATTTAGGTAAGTGATATATTAAAAGAAAGTTTAAAACAGTTTTAGAAGATAATTATGAGCAAAGACTTACCTTTAGCAAGTTGATTCTGAATGTGATATAAATTAACTAAAAATAGAATCAAAGAGGTTCAATTAAATCTTTCCAATATTTTATATAATTTAGAACTTGAAATCCATTGTATTTGTTAATGGCACCTTTATTATTAAAAGAGCCTAAAACTGTAGGTAAATTAATATATCAGTACAAGTAAATGTGTTCTGGAAAGTGATCGTTCTCTAGACAGCATGAATTATCCTGGTTAAGAGACCACCTCTGTGGGAGAGTAATTCTCTCAAACACCATTCTATACATAAAGTTTTATGTAAAACTCCTAAAAATCCTTTTCCAAAATTTTAGAATAATAGGAAGTATTCCTAAACATACATCCTTCTATTGCTCTTGCTAAAACTTTTAGATATGGATTAAAGTAACTTGACTTTAAAATATGTTTAAATTAATATTTGTTGTCTTTTAACTCTGTATTAAAAATTTTGGTGATATATAATGAGACAGTTCATTGTCCACATCAGGCCATGTCAAACCATTTCTAGTTTGAAGCCATTAAACAATTCCCCACATTTGAAACTATAGTGTAAAACCTTTTTCTTAGCTTAATTCCAGTAATGTAAAATGTGCATATATGGAAAGGTTTCAAGACAATGTTTATCATAAATTGAATTTCAATGGCTCCTTCTTCTCAAAAGAAGGCAAGGGACAAAGCAGATGAATCATGACAGTCTCTCATAATGAAAAAATTGAGAAAATGACCATTCACATGCCCACTCCATTATAGTGTAATTTGGCTGCTTGATAGTTATCACTGGATGATTATATCTCACAATTTACATGGAAGAGAAAAAGAAGACATACAGAGATGTTTTTTTTTCACTTGAAACAAACCTGTCACAAAAATTCTAGCATATATTTCCAAACAGAATAAAAGGTAATTTTTCACTCTTAAAAAGAATCCTTCACTTTGAAAATTATTCACTGCAATTTTCCTCTAAATAAGAAGCTCATCTCATGCATTTATAATATGGTTTGATTTTCAAAACATCAATTTACATGCACTTTCCAGAAACAAATCTATTGTGCAAAGTGATGCTTACTTGTATAGCATAAAAGATATTTTTTTAAAAAATTGGAGTCCATGGCAAGAGTTTGCTCATCATTAATATTAATTATTTATAGTCCAATAACTTTGCTAACACAAGTAGAGATAGAGATGCTGCAGGCTGCCTCAGAAGTAGTTCCATAATGTTCATTCATAATTAGTGAAATGCCATATTTTAGCAGCAATCATATACAACCTTATTCTTGTTCTCATGGGAGCCTAATTCTTCAATTCCTTTCCCCCCATTCCATGAGCTGAAAATCTAGAAACAAATTAGTGAGAATATTAGAGCAGATTTCATGACTTAACATTTGAAATAGAAGTAATCTTTGGTGTGCAGAATATTCACACCCAACATGAATTGGACAGATCAGTAACTAAAAACGTGGCATAACATCTCTCAAAACATGAATTTTTTAAAGAACCCTGTGTGGAAAGGTTACCTTGGAATTATCATTTCAAATATAGTAAAATGCCTTTGAAAAGGGAGCCAGGGCTGAGCTATGCAACATCATTTGAAATCTGTGCACCCAGGAAGTTTAAGCACATCTGGAGTGCAGAAGACACACCTCCCTGCTTTCACTGGGATGTTTTCAATAAGGTGCTGGATGGCTTGGCTTTTTAAAGTAAATGTATTAAGTCTTTTTAGGAGAGAGGGTCAAACCACGCAGGGACATTTAGAGCAATACAGAGATTGACTGTTATGTGCATATCAATTCTTCTATGATGCTTTCTTTAGGGAACTCGTTTCCTCTACATGAAAATAAACAGCCCTGGAAATAAATACAACCATTTAAGTAAGCCCCCAAATAACTTGGCTAAACAAAGTTTGAACTTCCATATGGAATTGAGCTTGAACAGTATATCAAAGGTTTTTCTGAGCTGATTATACAGGGTAAATCCTGGGTCTGTTATTTGTAGAACATTGATTTCAGATATTTTTTTAAAATATGCTTTTATTGATTTTAGAGAGAGAGGAAAGGAGAGGGATAGACAATCAGAAATATTGATGGAAGAGAAACATCGACTGGCTGCCTCTTGCATACTTCCCACTGGGGATCAAGCTCGCAATCTGAGCATATGCCCTGACAACCTCTTGGTTTATACATTGATGCTCAACCACTGAGCCACATTTGCCAAGCTCAAATATTTTTAATGTAATCATCTCAGATAATTTTCAAGAACATGTTATGCTTCTAAACTTTAAAAAGAAAAGGTCAATTTCTGTATTCCATTGTGACCACCAGGCAGGTTGGCAAGAGAGTTAAAAATGTGGCTCTTGGTGATTATTTTGAAATTATCAGTATATTGACTCTTACCTCCCAATTGAAAATCAGGTTTTTACTGCACTTTAAAAAGATTTATTATTAGTGTCAAAAATATCCTTGGAAACTTTGGCTGTATGATTTTATTTATGCCATGCAAATGATGTCAATATTTGAAGCAAATATATTCAGAGGGAAAGAAAATAACCTCTTTTCTGTCAATTATGTGGATGTGTAAGGCAAAATTATTTTAGATATGAGATAATCTAGATTTCACCTTTTCTAAGTTCTCTATCATAAAGTATTACTAAAATAGTTACCACAGAATACTGTTATTCAGAACAAAAAGGACATTTATGATCCAATATATTTGGGAACCAGTGGGTTAAAAAGAAACTAATTTTTTGATTTTAGGAATTTTTTGAGCCTTTAATATGCTAATATTCACTGTATTTCTACAGGAGGAGTTAGAATAGGAATTGTTTCCAAAACTAAGTTGGCGTTAGAATTTTTCCCCCAGAATTCCCTCCTGACGTTGTGGGGAATTTCAGGCCATGGAGATCTGGATAACTAAGTCATTACAGAGTTCTCCATGCATACAGGGGTGGACAAAAGTAGGTTAATAATAATAATAATAATTACAATAATTACTAAACAAATAATATAATAATAAACTGTGTTTCACATACTCACAACTGTAAACCTACTTTTGTCTGCCCTTGTATGTAGACTCAATTTCAATATTTACCTGGAGTAGAAATGCTCATTACTTTTTATCTTGCTACCCTCACTACACTTTTCCTCTAGTTGCCCCACCAGCTGAGAAAGTATGTCTTAAGTCAAATGTCCCTTTTAGGCAACTTAGTGAAATTCCAATTTTTATTCAAAACGAGTGGAGACTTTATTTTTGTATTAACAATATGGAAGGTGTTCTCAATTCCCACCAACTTTCACCCTGAAATTTCTTCTGTGAAAAGCCTTTTGTTAGGTTTTTTTTCTTCCCAGACTACCTGCAACTGTAAGTTGTCTCCTGGGTGGTTGACTACACCCACAGATTGTCTTCCCTCATTGTGGGGAGAAAAGCTGACTGAATAGAGAAATAAATGTTGTATACTCGCTGAACATTCATGAGAGATAATTTACTACCATGTTTTATAAACCCAGGGACTGAATATGCTTAAGAGCTTTTTATTAGATATTGCCAAGAGAGATAATAGTTCTATTATCCTGGTGGTTTTTGAGACCATTCAGAATGCTGGCATTATTGAAAACGTAGTAATGAAGTCAACTCTCAAATCAAAGTATGTGGATGGTACATTTCAAACTGTGTCTCCCAGCTGGCAGCTCTGGACTGTCCTCCACCTTTCCTTTTTGTGAATATGTGTTTAGACTGCAATCTTGCATAACATTAGATTGAGAAAAAACTTTGGGAGGGAGTTTGCATTACACACAATCCAGAGTCTAAAAGAAAGAATATCCCATTTTGCCCTGGTTTTCTGTGTGCTACTAGGCTGATATATTCCCTCCTAAACAGCCAAATCATATATTCAAAGCCAAGAATGTATCCTTTTTAGAAGTAACTTGATAAAAGATCTCCTATTATTAAAAGCACTTAGTATGTAGTTAAGCTTGTATAAGACCCTACATTGGAATTTCTGATCTACACACTTAAAATAAAGATTTTTTCCATGTACACAGTACTCCATTTAATTATCATTTTAAATTACTTTATTGACTAAACAGTTATGAACCCATTTTAAAATAATCCCTGTAACATACAAGTAATTTATAATTTTTATTATGTCTTATCTCATTCACATCAAGCTTGATAGGACATAAAAGTACTCAAAATATTAATGGGTAGCAGAGATAAGTTCTGATTAGTTTACTCTTTCTGCCTTTACCAATTACATATTGTCCTTTGTATTTTTTCCTGATATATACTAATACTCATAATAGTAATATGCATTATGTAAAATTTGTAGAGAGAGAAAAAATGGTTCAGTGATTGTATTTGGAATCTACACTATCTATACTAATAAATTGGTAATATGCTAATTAGACCAGACATCTTCTGGACATCCTTCCAGACAAAGCCACAGTGGTGGGGCCAAGGCAGAGGCAGTTAGGGGCAATCAGGCCATCAGAGAGAGCAGTTAGGGTGATCAGGCCAGCAGGGGAGAGCAGTTAGGGATGATCAGACTGGCAGGGGAGCAGTTAGGGGTGATCAGGCAGGCAGGCAGAGAAGTTAGGGGCAATCAGGCAAGCAGGGAGAGCAATTAGGGGCGATCAGGCAGGCAGACAGGTGAGCGGTTAGGAGCCAGCAGCCCCAGACTGTGAGAGGGATGTCCAACTGCGGGATCAGGCCTAAACCAGCAGTCAGACATCCCCCGAGGGGTCCCAGATTGGAAAGGGTGCAGGCCGGGCTGAGGGACAACCCCCATGCATGAATTTCATGCACTGGGCCTCTAGTATATATATATAAAAGCCTAAGCAACCAGCCCACCTGCCAACCGACTGGCCAGTAGCTATGACATACACTGACCACTAGGGGGCAGATGCTCAACGCAGGAGTGGAAACCACAGGCATGGAAACATGGAGCAGGCTGATGAATCTCAGAGGGAAGGGAGGAGGGGGGAGAGCAGGAAGAGATTAACCAAAGACTTTATACTAGCATGCATACTAGAGGCCCAGTGCATGGATTCATGCACCGGTGAGGTCCCTTGGCCTGGCGTGTGGGGATTGGGCCAAAACTGGCTCTCTGACATCCTCTGAGGTGTCCCGGATTGCGAGAGGATGCAGGCCAGGCCGAGGGACCACACTGGTGCACAAATCCATGCACCGGGCCTCTAGTATATTATAACAGCTACCTTATAATATGAGGGAACTCAAATATTGAAGTTTATTTCTGGGATTAAGCCTCTGCTTTTAGATTTTCTCATGCATCATTATTGCTACTTATTTTACACATGTATTTCAGACACACATTTTTGCAACTATCATGTTTCTCAGCTATTAGTAAGGTTAAACAAATTAATTTGGCAATAGAAGAATGATCCACCCAAAAATAACAAAGATGAAAATAAAAAGTGCTGAGAAGCTTGTATGAATGGGTAGTTTGTAAGACCACCCTACTTGAAGTTGGAAGTTGCTAGGAAAAGATGACTACAAATCATACACCTAAATCTTGCTAAACTCACTGCCTATACATGAAATTTGTCTATGTATTATCTTTTTATTTTAGTGTTTTAAATTTATTAAGGTGACATTTAATTATATAGGTTTCAAGTATAGATTTCTATAATACATGATCTGTATGCCCACCACCCAAAGTCAAATCATCTTCCATCACCATATATTTGGCCCTCTTTACCCTCTATTACCTCCCATACTTCTTCCCTCTGGTAACCACCATACTGTTGTCTGAGTCTATGAATTTCAGTTTTATATTCCATATATGAGTGAAATTATATGATTCTTAGTTCTTCCTGACTGAGTTATTTCACTTAGCATATATCTCAAGGTTCATCCATGTTGTTGCAAATGGAAGTATTTCATTTTTTCTTATGGCTGAGTAGTATTCTATAGTATATATGCACTACATGTACATATTTAATGCAACCCCCATCAAAATCCCAATGTCATTTTTTTAAGAAATAGAATTTAAAAAATCATCGGGTTTATATGGAACCACAAAGACCCCAAATACCCAAAGCCATCCTGAGATGGGTTGGTGGGGGGGGGGGAGACAAAACAACAATAACAAATCAAAGTCATAGGTATCATATTACCTAACTTTAAATTATACTACAGAGCAACGATAATCAAAACAGCATGGTATTGGCAGAAAAACAGACATACAGGCCAATGGAACAGAATTGAGAGCCCAGAAATAAAACCACATCCATATGGGCAAATAATTTTTGACAAAAAAAAAAAACACACAATGGAGTAAAGAATGCCTCTCCAATAATGATGCTGGGAAAATTGAAAGGCCACATGCAAAAGAATGAAACTAGACTACAGTTTGTCCCCATGTACAAAAATTAATTATTTGCATTATCTTGATTACTTGCACTAGGAAGTGACCATCCAGCTGCATTTAGTTTACAAAATCTGGTTGATTGACTCTTACTGAGGTTTGGGATCTCAGATTGAAATATCATTAAGTCTATGGTTGATGTGACCCAATTGGTTAGGAGTTTTCCCATGCAACCCTTTTCCAACAAGGGTTGCTTGATCCAACCCAGGTCAGGCCACATGCTTGATCCCAGGTAGAGGGTGTGCAGGAGGCAGCTGATTGATATTCTGCTCTCACACAATGTTTTCCTCTCTCTTCTTCTCCCTTTATCTCTCTTTAAAAATCAATTAAAAATCTTTTAAAAAGGGAAATATCATTCAGGCCATAGCAATTACTCTTTCAAGGGCATTTAAAGGCACACCAGTAAACTTCCAATCTAGGTTTATGGTTATTCTTGGAGGAAATATCAAGGGTAGATACAGATGCCCAGTAATCTTCTCAACTTGTAAAATCATCTTATTGTACACATGCTTCTCATTTAGTTGAGCCTTCTTTTGCTGTTATTGTATTTTCTTTGTACACAGGGAAAGAGGGGGTAGGGTGGGAATGATGCTGGACATCTAGGTAGCAATGTGAGAAGGAATGTATATTTCCATCTAGAAGAGAAGTAGAAATTAGATTTTTAGAAGTCAGAAGATTCTTATGTTTGCCATAAGATAAAGTCCTGTGGGCAAATCAACCCCAAGTGGCCCTGGCCTTGGGGCAGAAGATCTTTATTTGCTTCTCTTTCACTGCAGTTGAGTTCTGATAAAAGCCAAGAGAGAAATAAATTGAAAAGTTTCAAGCAAGAGCTCAGAATTGCTAATGTTGTACTGTGTGTCCTTTGTTAAGGTTCGGTGCCCTCTGTGCATGTCTTCATCATTTGGTGTATGGCCAATTAGGGATATTTAACTCAAAGAGAAGTAGGCAGAATACTGATTGAATTTGACTCTGCCAGTTGGCCTACCTTGAAAGCACAGAGTGAATTGGCTTCAATGGGTGACTGATGTGGTTTTTCAAAAGGATGTCTAACTCCAGCTGGTTGGAGATCCAACTCAGTGACTTCAGACCAGCCAAAAAAAAGTGGTAAGACTCTGAGAACTAGGAGTCTTATTGATGGTGTGGTTAATACAGACAGCAGTGTTGCTTCTGCAGAGGTAAGCATTGCTATTGAAGGTGAGCTCAATGGTTTGACTTTCCCCCAAATTCCACAAACATAACAGACTGAATAGTATTTCTTTTTCACCAACATGCATTTCAGTATTATAGAAACAGGTATAGATTTATGCAAATGAATCTGGCTTTATACAGCAAATTGCTGCTGTGAGATATATTTTAGAATTATTTCCTAGATCAAGTTAATAGGTTTACATAGATTGATATATGAGTCAGCTAAAGCTTTATGATTAGAAAACTGTGGTACATCTACACAATGGAATACTACACTGCTATAAAAAAGAAGGAATTCTTACCATTTGCAACAGCATGGATGGAACTGGAGAGCATTATGCTAAGTGAAATAAGCCAGTCAGAGAAAGATAAATACCACATGATCTCACTCATTTGTGGATTATAGAGAACAACATAGGAACAAAAATAGATATAGAGACAGAAGCATCAAACAGACTGTCAAACTACAGCAGGAAGGCTGGGGAGGGTTAGGGGGAGGTAAGAGATCAACCAAGGGACTTGTATGCCTGCATATAAGCATAACCAATAGACGCAAGACACTGCGGGGATGGATGAGGGCATGTGGCGGAGGGGTAGGGGAGGCTGGGGGAAGGTCAATGGGGGGGAAAAAGGAGACATATGTACTACTATTTGTAATACTTTAAACAATAAAAAAAGATAATCCAGCAGAAAAAAAAATTTAAAAAAAGCTTTATGTTACCTACCATTGTAACTGGACACATTTTTTGCAAGCAACATAAAGGTTGTTCATATAATATTTTCATTATTTTCAGTAAAAGTAAAGCAAAATAGAAACAAATCCATTGAATTTAGCCACCATTAACTAACATTAACTGTAATTTTTCTGACAAGCTCTTCTCATCTGATGATGAATGAAACATTGGGAAAAGTTACCTAAAAATTGCATGAACACTAATAAAATATGTCCCTCTATTTTGAGTATGCCCAGTTCAAACATCTATAATAGAACCATTTATAATGTGTTAGCAGCCAGAGCTCCATCTTCTTTTAAATAAATTTATTTGTCTACTTCTTGTGAAACTTTAACTCACTGTAAGAAGACTCATGACATTTCACTGCACTAGGTGGGTCACAAATGGAATAATGTGAAATAACATTATTAGGGTACTGAAGAAAATGATATGGCAATAATGGATTTTACAGTAAAATTTGATAGTCCTCTAAAGATCAATGAGTGTGTTTGTTTACTTTGAAGTCAAAGGACAAAAGCTTCATAATGGAACCCAGAGAAACACCTGAATAGGAGGAATCTTTGTCAGATAAAATGAACAGCTTTCCTTTCTAAGGTGAATTCAGAAAATATACCATGTACTTTGCAGCAGGAAGAAATAGCCTAGGTACTGCTGTGATAAAGTCATTGTAAAGCTACCCTGGAATGAATGAAAGTCCTCTCATAGCCACACAGAATAAAACAAGCTATGAGTCACAAGGGTCTCCTCCTGCCCCAAGCATTGATTGAAAGGGCACTTTAGGAAGGGAGAAAGAAATAGCTGG
Organism: Myotis brandtii; assembly: GCF_000412655.1. Classification (NCBI taxonomy): domain Eukaryota; kingdom Metazoa; phylum Chordata; class Mammalia; order Chiroptera; family Vespertilionidae; genus Myotis; species Myotis brandtii. Next base: position 2,599,500 of record NW_005363283.1, read on the forward strand.
GCACCTTCATTTGCATCACCAAACACTAATGATGGAGGCACTTTTATGGACACACTGTGTACACAGAATAGCTTCAATTAAAAATAAATTATTTTACACTGGCCTTTACCCCACCAGGATTAAAAAAGACAGACAAAACAAAGACCATTTATCTATGTAAAAATACATTACTTTAAAAAAAATGAGGCAGAGTGCATTATATAACAGTAAGCAAGAAGCATGGGTCTCCTATGGTTTTAACTTTTTGCAACCAGTGCATTTTAGACCTCATGAAGACATATGTTTGTTGAAATAAGGTAAATATGAATGATGTTTAGAGTTTGCATGATCTAGTAGCTGAAACTACGAGCAGTTTTCAGAACTTCTTATGACTTTTAGATCAAACTGGGTTAGCAGGGACCAAAATAAATGGTTGTCCAATATTTTTTGGCCTTGATACAATGAGTTGGGGGTTTGAGTTCAATGCCTATGGAAAGATGTTACACAGACAAAAAAGGATGCTTTTAATTGGCACTAATTAGCACTCTTGTTGGCAGGGAGTGATTGACAAGGTTATTTCAATGGCAAGCCCTGCCCCCAGACTCCCAGAGTTGTTCTTTATAGGACAAGGGGAAGGCAATGTAGGTAAACTTATGCTCTTAGCCTTCAAGGATTATTTGTGCCCCCAAACAAAGAGAGACTTCACATTTCTAAGCTGTCAAACTTAGTAAGATTCTTTGCCTGTGATATACATTGGTTTTTATTTTTAATTAAATAAAGTATAATTAGTAGGAAACAATCAATATGGTAGAGTGACAGGAGCTTTTTAGTTGGTTTGTTTGTCCCTGCTTGAAGAAGCAGAAGCAAAAGGGAAAAACACCGTAGTAAGGAAGAGAAAAACAATCTCAGCATATTGTAGATATTCATGCTAGTATAGAACATAGATAAAATTTGGTACTGGCACAGATCCCTACAATGTGCCATGCAACACATCTTTTTAATGCACTGTTTCTAATCACTTCCATCTGTAAAATGGGAAGGCCCATCAGCCTCATAAGATAGATAAATTATTGCTAAAACAAGTCATGTTGGAGAGTTAGTGTGTCATGAAGAAGGAAACTTCTTGCTGCATTCTAATAAATATTAAGCAAACCTATATGGAAATATGCTTTAAGAATCTGCAAGTGCTCTTTGCTCTATAATTATAAGCTTGAGAATTATGCAAAAGTAATTATTTTTGCATTTATTCCATTTAGTGCTAATAAGGAACTCATGGAATGGATTAAAACCCTTTGTTGTTGTTGTTTTTTGTTGTGTTTTTGTTTTTGTTTTAGTAACATGACTATTTTTTTTATATATTATAGCATGATGGTGTACATTTCTGAAGAGCTAAAGGTATTAAACATAGATTAAGCCCTTTTTTCTCCCAGGAAGACTACAGGATTAGAGCTCCAAAACAAAATAGACCCAAAGAATTCCCAACCACAAGGCCCATGTATGTGAGAAATCATATGTGGGGTTGAGTTGGGGTGGTCAGATTCCTGAGAATGTGTTTTAAAGGAGAAACCATTAGGGAAGTGAAGAGAGCAGGATAGGGCAGGGAGAGACAGCCAAGCAAGTCAGTGGTCTCAACTGGAGCCTGGCTTCAGCCTGATCCTTTTTGTCCCTTGTCAGTCAGTCATTAAGGGCTTTCTACCCAAGAGCAAGCAAGGTGGCTCTATTTCTGCCAAAGGCAGTTCTCAGAAGAAGAGCCCATCTGGAGGGCCCTGGAGGAGGACCCATGGGAGCTAAAGGGCTGGTGCACCAATCTAGTAATGGGGATGTAGGGAGGCTTTCCACTCCAGGACTTCAGGTTTGTAGAGCCAGGTAGCTTTCTACCAAAGCAGGGTCTTTCAGTTACTGAGCAATTTTCAGAAAAGCAAAATTTAATTGAACAGAATAAAATCCATCCCTGAATAACACAATTAGAATATCATTTAATGATCAGCAAAAGTATGCACATAGATGACCTATGCAGTATCTAAGACCAAGGGGTCTACAGGTTGCTTCCTTCTAAGGGCTATGAGGGAAGAATCTTTTTCAAGCCTCTCACCTTGGCTTGTAGATGGCTGCAGTCGCCCTGTGTCTTTTCACATCATCTTCCCTCTATATATATCTCTTTGTATAAATTTCCCCTTCTCAAAAGGACACCAGTGGTATTGGATTAGGGCCTACCCTAATGACCTCACTTTAACTTGATTACCTCTGTAAAGATCCTATTTCCAAATCAAGTCATATTCTGAGGTACTGAGGTACTGAGGTTTAGCACTTCTTTAGACATGATTGGGGTGGAGTGGGAGGTAGCAGAATTCAACCTCTAACAAGCCCATTTCCTGAATTTGCCTTTTCTGAATAGGAACAATTCTAATGACCTTTGTTGAAAGTTATCCCTCGGATGACAATAGTAATGGAGTTGTTCAGTTCTGCCCCATCCCAGACAGTGGGAATTTGGGGTGTGAAATCACTCCCACAGGAAAATAACCTTTGAGCTCCTTTTTCCTCTGCCCTCTCTGGATGACATGGATTTAGGAAGCTGTCTCAGGAGGCATCTGCAAGCAGTAATTTCCTAATAACATTGTTACTGCAATTACCAAGTTAAGGAAAGCCTTCTCAATGACTACTTGGGCAATTGATAAATTAATAAAAATATAAAAAGCAGATTAACTTTTTCCTGTGGAGACAGAACATTTGTAGGAAGTAGCCCCCACCTTCTTTGTAAGGAGGTCTGTGCCATGGATAGTGGATTTTCCTAGTGTCTTTAGCCAATCCCAGCTTCTGACTGGTATTTTCCTGTGCAAGTTTATTCTTTGGCTTTGCGATGGGACTTTATGCCAAGAGAACCCGCTGGAGACTAGAGAAAGATCAGGCTGTTGTCCCACATTCTCTCTCCACTAAATCATAGTTTTATTTGGAGAGAAAGTGGCTATTGTGAAGCTGTCAAACTGAGTCAAGCTAAATGGGCTGAAGTGAAGGCTCCTATTAACAATAGCAGCTATCTCTGTCAGATGCAAGCTTTGCAGACAGTTTACAAGGCAATTTGGCCCTGATGGGTGGACGATTAAACATAACAAAAGGCAGGAAGAATGAAAGGGGGAAACACATATTACTTTGTAGTCCAAAAGCCAAGGGGGCAGCCAAATATTCCACACTTGAATCTAGCCCCTGGCTAGTGTGGTAGCCCCAGGGACAGGTGTCTTCCCTGAAGAAGCCCTGAATGGTTTCCTTGGCCAGGTCTGAGAATGGAAGGTGGGCAGTTGGCTAGATCTGTGTTGAATTCAAGGTCTGTGTCAAGTTTTTAATGCTGATGATTGGAAACAGAGTGTTCCCATTAGTAGATATGTTCATGGGAATTCTCTCTATGTGAAAAGGAGCCATATGGGCAGTTTTTATAGTATCATATCTAAGACTGAAGGTTAGAGGATAGACAACCAGAAGAAGATTAAAGGAAAATTATCTCTCAGCTCAAGGGAACTCTGATCTAATAAATTGGGTTTGTGATGTAACATTTGCATTACCATGGAAGCTGCACACTAGCGCTAGGCCCTGATAGGAGCCAGCCTGCATAATCCCATGTGTCAGAGTCTGGAAAGTCAATTACCTGCTGGAGCACCAGGCTAGGCACAGACTCACCAGAGGAGAAACCACTATCATCCTGGGCAGTCTTCACATCAGATCAGCAAGAACTAACTCCTTTTCCCTACCTAAAAATAGGGAAAAGGAGTTGCAGAGTCCCACTTTACCTGTGTTTAATGAATTGCTGCATAAAATGACCAAATCTTCAACCTCACCCCAGCTCCTCCTTTAACTGCTAAAATATGAGACTCCTTCCATCAGTCCTGACCTCTGCTTAGATCAACTCATTCAAATTTTCAGCCCACATTAAACAAGTCTGCCTGTGGATGTTATATGATACTAAAGGCCCGGTGCACGAAAGTCGTTCATGGGGGGGTCCCCTCAGCCCAGCCTGCACCCCCTCCAATCTGGGACCCCTCAGGGGATGTCTGACTGCTGGTTCCAGGCCTAAATTGGCAGTCAGACATCCCTCTCACAATCTGGGACTGCTGGCTCCTAACTGCTCACCTGCCTGTCTGCCTGATCACTCCTAACTGCCTCTGCCTACCAACCTGATTGCCCCTAACTGCCCCCTCTGCCAGCCTGGTCGCCCCCAACTGCCCCCCCTGCTGACCTGGTTGCCCCCAACTTCCCCCCTGCTGGCCTGGTTGCCCCCAAGCCTGGTTGCCTGAGGCAGCCTGCTGTTTGATCGTTTGGTCATCCCTCACTAACCCCCCCCTGCCGGCCGTCACCCCACGCAGCCTGCTGCTCAATCATTTGGTCGTCCCTCACTAACCCCCCTGCTGGCATGGTCGCCACACTCAACCTGTTCGGTTGTTTCAAATGTGACGGCCCCTGGCTCTTTATATATTAGATGAAGGACAGGTGATTTGTTCTGTTGAAATGGGGCCTCTGCATAGATGGGTTCATTTCTTTACTAGGCTTCAGTTTGGAAATTCTGAAGTCAAGGAGAGGTTAGAGCATCTTTGCTGAAGCCTTCTTGGCTTGGTCCCTCCCCCATCCAGATAGCTGTCTCTTTAATGTAATGCTTTGTGTCTCCCAGAAAAGACAGAGCCCCTTTCCCTTGGTGAGTCTTCTGCTGGCTATATCACTTGTAGTTTTAACATAAGAAAAATGGAGGAAGAAAGAGATTATGTGGGAGGAAAATAGTTATTTTTCTCTCAGCATTTTTCTCCATAGATGTGAGTAGGAATGCCTCTGAGACCTTCTGTCAACCTGTCATGCAGGTTGTGGTTAGGGACAGAGGCTTTGGCATCAGGCTGGTGTGGATTGTCATCCCAGCTCTCCCTCCCCCACTTAGCTAGCTGTGTGCCTTTTAAAAAAATTAGTAGGTTTATTGAGCTTCATATACCATAAAATTCACCCTTTTGAAGTGTACAATTCAATGGCTTTTAGTAGTCACAGAGTTGTACAACCATACTATCTAATTCCATAACATTTATATCACCCTGAGAATCCCTGTACCATTAGCAGTTACTCCCCATTCTCCCTCACCTCAGCCCCTGGTAACTTGAAATCTACATTCTATCTCTATACATTTGCCTATTTTAGATATTTAATATGAATGGAATAATTCAATATGTGGCATTTTGTGCCTGGCTTCTTTCCCTTAGCATAAGGTTCATCTATGCTGTAGTGTGGATCAGTACTGCAGTTCTTTTTATGGCTGAATAATATTCCATTGTATGGAGAGACAACCTGTTACTTATCCATTCACTAGTTGATAGACATTTAGATTGTTTCCAGTTTATGTCTGATAGCTAATAATATTGATTATCTTTTCAACTGCTATTGACCATTTGTACATCTTCCTTGGAAAATGTCTATTCAGATTTTTGCCCATTCTTTAATTGAGTTACCTATCATTTTATTGTTGAATTTCCAGGCTTCTTTATATATTCTAGATATGAGAATGTTATTAGATAAATGATCCACAGGTATTTCCCCCATTCTTTGAATACTATTCTTAATTTTTCTAAGCCTGAGTTTTATTACCCCAAAAAAGAGAAAAAACAGAAGCACAACCTCCCAGATCTCATGGAAAGAGTCAGTGAAATGATCCATTATCATACTTAGTGAAGTGAATGTCTGGCATACATTATGCTTACCTGAATAAGTCTTAGTTATTGTTAGCTAGTATTAGCTAACTTAGATTTATTCTGAGACAATGGCAAAGTATGAGCCTTAAAGTCATAATAACATATATAATGATGACATGGAAAGTACAGAATGCTTTGATTTTCCTAACATGTTATTCCTAGAATGACTGAAGCAGTTCTATTAGGGGTGATTATATTTTATTTTTAATATATTTATAGTTTTAGAAATTAGCTTATAACTACTGGTCAGTATTGGAATATATCACTCTTCATATATCTATATTTATAGCTATTTCTCCCTCCATCTAGACATGAATATGAGTCTATGATTAACATACCTATATTGGGGCAGGTATTCAGAATGGGCACTTTCTTACTAAAGCCAAATCATGAAAAACTAGATCTTTTATTTCCTAAGATGTTTACCTACTGTATGTAAAACCTACTCTGATGACTCCCTGTTGTCTATTAAACTGCTTTTTTCAACCCGAGACCTGCTGATTTTCTCTTCAGTAATTATTTTAGTACTGCTTCTGAATGTGTTGATATAAGAACCAGGCTCTAGTGTGTCCTGATATCAGTAATAATAGAAGTACTGTCATTTATTAAACACTCATAATCACAATCCTTTTACATATTATTTCATTTATTCTTCACAATAACCATGGATAGTAGATATTAGCAGCCTCATTTTAAAGACAAAAAAATGAAGGCTTAGAGAGGTTAATCAGCTTGCCTAGATTTGCAAGAGCCCAGACTGGACCCCCTAGCCCATCCAATTTGCTAGTCTTTGCTCTTTCCTTAGAATAGTAATGCCTCTTAGGAGGTTGGATTTACCAGAGCCCTTAATCATTAGGCACCTGTATTATTCCTATGTCTCAGAATTATAAAGCCAATCCCTTCTAATCCATTGATAAATGTAGTACTTAACAATTTAGATATGTATGCCACTGACTTAGTAAGAGTGTGTCCTCCCCTATCTTGACAATCCTCCTAACTCAAAAACCCAGCTTTTCTTTTGGAGTCAATAGCAGTGCTAATATGATGGCTTTATGTGTATTCAGCAGGGTCACAGAGTTAAGAAATATCCACAATATATTGGCAAGCCACAAAGGATTCATTTATAGTAAGTTGAAGGTTGGAGAGAGATGCCCAATATGACTCAACATGGCTGGCTTTCCACATCAATATAATTGTTTCATGTGCTATAATTTATAGTGTAAACAAATTTTCTTCCAAAGCTAAATATATCATGCAACTCATTTAACAGGCACAGAATGAGCTGTTAAATTATATCAGTCCCATTACTCAAAATGTTCAGAAAATTCCTCTGTATTAAAGCCAGTGCAGGATTGGCTCTGCAGCCAAGTGCATCAACATAAATGTTGAATTCCCAGGAGAAATGCATGCCTCATACTGTCACTTAGTATATGTCCAGACATCGTGGAGTCCCTCCTAAAACAATTCACATTTTGTTAAAAAATAGGATCAAATTTTCAATCATGTTACCCAGCATCTCTGCAGTTATAAAGCTTGCTGGCAGACATGAATATCAATAAAATGGTAATGTGTTTTTAAAGGATTAATACTTTGTGAAAGGTAGAAGTGGAAACTGAGGTTTTTCATGTCACTTTTTAATTTTGTCTTTACCTACATGGAAATAATTATTGTAGATGCCTTATATAATGTCTCTAAATGATTTAAATTGGAGTAATTATCAGGACAACTGGTGTTATTGGATGATATTAGTCTGTTTGTGTTCCTTCTGTCTACCCATTGAGTCAATATTAATGCAGATTTTTGAAAATACTTTAAACAGTCATCTGTGATTTCATTTTTGTTTTAAAATATATCTTTAAACATTGATCTAACCGTTCTACCTACTAAAACATATGTTTAGATGAACAATTTTCTATTACATATTTCTTATCCAGAAAGGATGTATTCTTCTCTACCTAGTTTTTAAAAGATCTGCTTTAGAAATTAGTATGAATTTTTATCCAGTATATTTTTGGCATCTATTAAGGTGATCATATGACGTGATGTCTTATAGAAATAGATTTTTCAATATCAAACTGTTTATGCATCCCTGGAATCTGGTAGACTACTATTTTATGATATGCAGTTCAGTTGCATTTTGTGTAGATTTGAATTTTCTAGATTTAGAAAAGTTGAAATTATAATATTAATATAAACTCTCTTTGTACTAAAAACTTAAATCTACTTCTACTTCTAGCATGCAAAAGCTATTTGTGGCAAAAGTAAAATTATTTTCCTCTTTGAAACTTTTTACTTAAACATGAGAACACATTTCACTAGTTTTCCTTGTTTCCAAATAAAATGACATCTGATGTGTTCAGGATAATACAGGATGAACTATCTTGTGCCAATAATCCCAATAGATGATAAAAACTAGGTGATTCCTATGTACTAGGAACTTGATGTAAGTTATCTTATTTAATAATTACAGCAATCCTATAAGGTGCTCCCTCTTTCACCCAGAAACTTGGAAATTCAAGGGATTTTATCTAAGATGACACAGATAGTGAGGTTTTGAACCAGGGCCTATCTGACTACAGAGCAATCTCAGTCCCTACAGAGCCCATCATTGTGCTCAGATGCCACATGCAAGCCAGTTGGCTTTACAAAGAGGACAATTACTGGTCTTCAAGGACTATGAGCATTGGTTAGTTCTTGCACAGTTGTGTCCTTAGACTCAAGCTATAGTTAGCTTAGCTCAAATCCATCACTCCTAGCAGAGAAATAAGCCCATTAGCTTTTGTTCTATTTATTAAAATGATACTCCTAGACTTATGTGGGCAGCACATTTGACATGAAATATTAGTGAATGTGCATGTTTATCATGGCACCAGAATCTGGAGAGCAGGTCCCATAAGGAGTAATCAACTGACTAGGATGTCTGGTGGTACAGAAGAACAGCTCTGCCATGGCAACATGGACAATCTATATGTATCCAAATAGGCCATGTAGGCTGAGGCTTGAATCACAGCTTATCTAAATCTTGGCAGAATGCCAAGTGATTTTCCCAGAACAGGAAAGGACAAGAAGATCTTTATATGTACTTCAAGGCCATTTCACATGCCCCCCTTTCTCCTCTGGGAGGCAGTCGAGATGATTTCCTATAACCTCCCAGGTTCTTATAAGATATGGAATGTTCTGTCCTGCTCACTGAAGAATACACCTGCAGCTTATAAAACCCCTTAACTGAAATCTAGAATGGGATTCTCAATAACAGAATCTCACAACTTGCTCTGAGTCATTGGGTCCTTTTTGTTTTGGTGTCATCTTTTTTGGTGTGGGGGACAAGGATCACAGGAAGCTTTGTCAAAGCTTCCTTTCTTCCATTATGTAAGTACTAAACTCAGAATATAAAAGAAATTGCTGTATCTTTACCAGTTGAATCACTCAGGCCTTGGCCTTGGCCTTTCCTTGTCTGGAATGTGTGTGGATGACAGGTGGTACCCATGCTCACCTGATGGAATAATCACAGGGGTCCTGGGCTACATGTGCCCCCAAAAGGGTTTCCAGCTCTAGGATTTTGTAGTGGTGAAATGCTATCAATATGGGTTATAAGACAATCTACCTTCTTCTAACCTAAGCAAGTGTGTGTGTGTGTGTGTGTGTGTGTGTGTGTGTGTGTGTGTGTGTGATGGGGGGGACTCATTTTGATACAAAACAAAGGGCTGAGTATATAAATCAGGTGGGATTTTCATAAACAACTGGGCAACATTGCTCTCAACATTTAAAAATATTTTATAGATTTCAGAGAGGAAGGGAGATAGAGATAGAAACATCAATTATGAGAGAGAATCATTGATCAGTTGCCTCCTGCACACCCCCTACTGGGGATCAAACCCACAACCCGGGCATGTGCCCTGACTGGGTATCAAACCATGATTTCTGATTCATAGGTCGACACACAACTACTGAGCCACACCTATAAGACTTCTGTCAACATTTAAGTTGGGCCTAAATTGTCAGTTTTGACTATTTTGCTTAAACAGTCTGAAATAATATGAGAATCCTTTATTCATCAGCATAAAATAAATCCCATCTGCTGTATAAATTCAGGTAAACAGCCCTTCTCCACAGCCTTTCTCTAGAAATGGGTTTGAGAAATAGTTTAAAGCACTCCAAGCTAAACTGCTATGTTATCAGAGACTGAGGATTTTCAGTGACTCAACTCTGACTAAAAATGGGTCCTTGCCCCCATTGAGTTTAATGTAAGGCACAATGGCTGTCAGTAAGTGTGTGTTATAGTGCAATAAAAGCAACTTAATATTTCAGTTGTTTTGAAGAGTTTCCGTAGAGATTAATGGACCAGTTCAATAAAGGAGTTATTTACTTAGCCCAGGGGTCAGGAACCGTTTTTCTCCCAAGGGCCATTTGGATATTTATAATATCACTAGTGGCCTGGTGCATGAAATTCATGCACATTAAGAGGGGATTAATTAGAGGAAATATTTTAATATTGCTATTTGCCTTTTCTCTATAATAGAAGTGTCAGAGATGAAAGAAAATTAGTAAAATGTATATGAAAATCTTCCTCCGGTCAGAGTCTGGGGTGCACTACGGGACCTGGAGTCAAGTCCCAACCCACCAACATGCGCCTCAAAATCGCACGAGACCCAGACCTGGCCGGCACCCCCGCATTGGGCTAGATCCAGACTCAGCTGGTCCCACCCTTGTCAAGCTCCGCCTGGCAGGGGGCGCAGCCTCAGGACACCTGGCCCAGCACCAGGGCAAGGGCATGGCCTGAGATCCCCTGTCAAGCCCTGCCGGGTGGGGGGGTATGGCCTGAGGTCCCCCCTCAAGCCTCGCTGGGTTGGGGCATGCCTTGAGGTCCCCCATCAAGCCTCACCAGGTGGGGGGGCACAGCCTCAGGTCCCCCATCCCAGTGCCTGGAGGGGGTCACAGCCTCAGGTCCTCTGTCAAGCCCCACCAGGAGGGAGGCGCAGCCTCAGGTCCCCCATCAAGCCCCGCTGGGTGAGGAGAGCAGCCTGAGGTCCCCTGGCCCAGTACTGGGGTGGGGGGTGCACCTTAAGGTCCCCCATCAATCCCCACCAGGTGGGGGACATGGCCTGAAGTCCCCTGTCAAGCCCTGCCAGCCGGGGGAATGGCCTGAGGTCCTCCGGCCTGGTGCCAGGGTGAGGGGCATGGCCTGAGGTTCCCTGTCAAGCCCCACAGGGTGGGGGGGGGTGCAGCCTCAGGTCCCTGCTGATTGCTTGTTAAGGCTTGTTACAGGAACTCAGCCTCCGCTGTGGGTGCAGCCATCTTTTGTTACAGAAACCCTCCCTCCACTGTGGGCACCAGCATCTTTGTGGCTTAGTGACAGTCAATTTGCATATTCCCTCTTTATTATATAGGATTTGAGGGCCATAAAAATTACCAACTTAAAAATTAGCTGCTCTATTTGGTCAAAGATTTAATTAACACACCCCTAATGCCTTGGCAGGGCCAGATCAAATGATTTCCCAGGCCTTGTGTGTCTATCCATATTCCCCACCCCTGACTTTATCCTTTAATAATTAGGAGCTGATATGGAAAGATAAGTAATTAAGTAATCTCTGTGATTGGGAGTTACTTTGGAGGTAACCATGGTGGTTTCTTCTCTCTAATCATTTGTGGTGGCTCTAAGAAGCTGAAAGAAGGCTAAAAGGGACAACCACAAAAGGAAGACTTCATGGCAAGAAATCTACCTCTCCTCACTGTTTGGGGATGTAGCTAACCATTTCTCTCTCTGGAGAAAAAGGTTGAGCACTAGAGAAACTCCTGCTGAGTAGCAAAGTTCCTAGGATAGGTCTCAGAGCCTTGGGAGAATGAAGAGACATTCATCAATATAGGGGCCAGCCTAGTGTGAGGGAGTGTGTGCATGCTTACAGTGTGGCAGAATTAATGCTATAAATTCAGTGCCATCAGAGTGGCTAAGAAGACCTTGGATGCCAAGATCATCAATGCCCCAATTCAGTTTATTCCAATCCTGACATAACTCTAGAATCTGAATTACTAAAATGGTGGTTTAACCAGTTTTCTTACTACCTCCTCCTTCCAGTTAATCTATGCTTTTTGCTCCTAGAGATCTATGCTTCTGACTCTTTATTTCCCTCCCCTGCTTAAAAACTTTGGTTGTTCGCCCTCCCATTGTTCTTTAGAAAAAGGCATGGCCCAGTCTCACCCCAACCTATCTCCTTTCACTACTGCCTACAGGTCAGTATACTCTAGTCAGACCAAGTGCCCCACCCATCCTAAAACCTGAAGTCTTTTGTTACATCTGTTTGTTCTCCTCAAAGTTCTTTTCTTTCTTTTGCCCCTGGTAGTTCATTCTTTCTTCAACTCATTGCTCAAACTGTGCTACTTCTGGGTAGCTGTCACCAGAGTCCTCAAGCAAACATATATTTCTTTTTAAGTCCCTGCTTACATGCTTCTAACATTGAATTTACATGATTGGATTGCAATTTTTTTCTTTATGAAGTCTATGTCCTTGCTAAAGTGCAAGCTTATTAGGGGAAGAGACCTTGTCATATTCATAGTTGCTTCCCCAGGGTCAAGCACAGTCATGGCAAATAATAATGATAGTAAGATTATTATTGAGTGCTTTCCAACGATTTTACTTATAAAATCTCATTTAATCCTCACACCAACCTTCTAAAATAGGTGCTTTTATTGGCTCCATTTTAAGATTAGAAAACTAAAGCTATAATAAGTAACTTACCAGAGTCCACACTTAGTACATTTTAAACTTGGGGTTCAATTCCAAAACCTGTGCTCTTAAGTACTGCAGTATTGTTCTTTTAAAAGTATTGATTTATTAATTTGATTGGGGTGACACTGGTCAACATGAACATATAAGTTTCAGGTATGGGTTTCTATGTTACAAGATCTGTATATTGCACCATGTGCCCAAAACCCAAAGTCAAATCTTCCCCTGACATCTTATATTAGGACCCCTTTCTCCTCCCACCCGCTTCCCTCTGGCAACCACCACATTGCTGTTTGTGTTCATGAGTTTCAGTTTTATATTCCTCATATGGGTGAAATCATATGGTTCTTAGCTTTTTCTGACTGACTTATTTCACTTCGCATAATGTTCTCAAGGTCTATCCATTTTGTAAATGGCGCTGTTTCATGCTTTTTTATGGCTGAGTAATATTCCATTGTGTATATGTACCACATATTCTTTATCCACTCCTCTATCATGGGGCCCTTTTGTGTCTTGGCCACCATAAATAATGCTGCAATGAACACAGGGCTGCACATATCTTTGCAAATACATGATTTCAAGTTTTTTGGGTATATACCCAGGAGAGCTTTGGGAGCATATACCCAAGAGAGGGATTGCTTAATTTTTTGAGGAATTGCCAGACTGCTTTCCATAGTGATTGTAACAGTCCACATTCCCACCAGCAGTGAATGAAGGTTCCATTTTTTCCACAATCTCTCCAACACTTGTTATTGTTTGTCTTTTTGATAATATCCACTCTAACAGCTGTAAGGTGGTATCTCATTGTAGTTTTGATTTACATTTCCCTAAATGCCAGTGAGGTTGAGCATCTTTTCATATATCTACTAGAGGCCCAGTGCATGAAATTCATGTAAGAGTAAGCCTTCCTTCCCCTGACTGCTGGCACCAGCTTCCCTCTGGCACCCAGGACCCGGGCTTCCCTCCAGTCCCTCGCAGCCCTGGCTTCGTCCAGGAGGTCCTGTGGTCTAATTACCATATTAGGCTTTTATTATTATAGATTGGCTGTTTGCAAGTCTTCTTGAGAGAGGTGTATTTTCAGATCCTATGACCACTTTTTGATTGGGTTGTTTGGTGTTGTGTTTTACAAGTTCTTTATTTATTTTGGAAATTAAATCTTTGTCCAAGCTACTGTTTGCAAATATCATCTCTCATCTGGTTGGCAACCTCTTTGTGTTGTTGACTTGGGGTTTCTTTTGTTCTTTTTTTTCTAGTGCTTTAAGATGTGAGGTTAGGTTATTTACTTGGGATTTCTCTTGTTTCTTGAGATAGGCCTGTACTGATATATATTTCCCTCTTATTACTGTTTTTGCTGCATCCCAGAGGTTTTCATATGTTGTATGACAGTCATTCTCATTTGTCTCTACATATCTTTTGATCTCATCTCTTATTTCTCCTTTGACCCAGTCATTTTTTAGTAGTATGTTGTTTAATTTCCATGTATTTGTGGATTTCTTTACTTCCTTTTTGTTGTTGATTTCTAATTTTCAGGGTGTTGTGGTAAGAGAATATGCTTGATATCATTTCAGTCTTCTTGAACTTGTTGATGCTAGTTTTGTGATCCAACGCATGGTCTATCCTTGGGAATGTTCTGCTTGCACTGGAGAAGAATCTATAATCTGATGATCTGGGATGAAAGGTTCTGTAAATGTCAATTATGTCCATTTAGTCTACTGTTTTATTTAAAGCCAATATTTCTGTATTTTCTGTTTGGTTGATCTATCTAGAGCTGTCAATGGAATATTAAGGTCCCAAACTATGATTGTGTTTTGATCTGTTTCTCCCTTTAGTTCTGTGAATAGCTGTTTTATATACTTCAGTGCTCCTTGGGTTGGGTGCATATATATTAAGAAGTGTTATGTTTCATTATATAGTATTTCTTTATCATTATAAAGTGTCCATCTTTGTCTTTTGTTATCTTGAAATCTATTTTGTCATATATGACTACACTTGCTTTTCTGTGGATGTTATTGGCTTGAAGAATCATTTTCCACCTTTTACTTTGAATCTACCTTTCTTTTTGCAGCTTAGATGTGTCTCTTGTAGGCAGCATTTGGTTGGGTTTTGTTTTTTGATCCATTCTGCTACTCTGTGCCTCTTTATTGGTGAATTCAGACCATTTACATTTAGGGTAATAATTTATATATGAGGATTTCCTATAGCCATTTTATCTTTTGTTTTCTGGTAGCTCTGTACCTCAATTGATTATTTTCCTTTATGTTTCTGTCTTTTATTTTTGTTTGGTGATATTCCATACATCTGCCCCCTGTTTCTTCTTTTTTTTTAAAGTTATATGTCCTGGTTTTGGGATTTTTGTGTGTGGTTACCATTAGGTTTATAAAAATAAAGTTGCATATATAGCATAGTTTTGTTTTTTTCTTTTGAATGCATCTAATGTTCATCTTCCTTTGCCAGCTCAGATCTTTCCCCATCCCCTTTTATGGTTTTGTTGTCACAAATTATCCCTGTTTGTGCTGTAAGGTTTTTTATGATCTTACTCGTAGTGTTGTGACCTTATGTTTTATGTTTCCGGTAGAATGAACTCCCTTGAGTAGTTCCTACAGTGGAGGTTTCCTGGTGATAAAATCCCATAGCTTCTGTATGTCTGGGAACGTCTTTATTTCTCCTTCATATTTAAAGGATAAAATTTCTAAATATGTTATTTGTGGCTGGTAATGTTTCTATTTCAGACCTTTGAATATTTGGTTCCACTCTCTTCTGGCTGGTAGAGTTTCTGCTGAGAAGTTGGATGAAATTCTGGTGGGTTTTCCTTTGTAGGTCACTTTCTTCTTTTCCCTGGCTGCTTTGAGATTTTTTTCTTTATCATTAATTTTTGGCAGCTTCAATATTAAGTGCTTTGGAGAGAGCCTCTTTGGATTGAGGTAATGGTGTTCTGTTTGCTTCTTGGATTCAAAGATCTACCTCTTTCCATAGATAAGGGAAGTTCTCATCTACTGTTTGTTTTAATAGACTTTATTCCATGCTCCTTCCTTTCCTCCTTTGCAATGCCTATAATTCTAATAATTGCTTTTTATGATTGAGTCAAATAGATCTTGTAGAGCTCTTTATTGTTTATTTTTTTTTATGCTCAGGTTTCTCTCTTCTTCCCCCTGCATCATTTCTTAATTCCTATATTCTATATCAGTAATTCTTTCCTCCATCTGGTTGGTTCTGTTTTCCATGCTCAGTACTTCATCTTAATCTCCTTAATTGCATGCTTCTTTTCCAGGAGTTCTGATTGGTTCTTTTATAAAGTTTCAATCTTTTTGATAAAGTACTTTTGTTCCTTGATTTGTTTTCTAAGTGCACTGAATTGCCTGTTGGTATTTTCTCACATCTCATTGAATATTTTCAGAACTGCAATCTTGAAATACTGTCATTTATAGCACATATTTCCATTTGTTCCAGCTTGCTTTCTGGGAATTTTCTTTCTTTTTCTGCTCATCCTCATTACTGTGGCTCTTCATGGTATTTTCTGTCCTCCTTTGCTTATGCATTTATCTCTGAAGAAGTATTTCTACTATTTTCCAGTGGATGGTGCTAAAATGCAAGATTTTTTTACCTCTTGGTCCCCCAGTCTTGAACCTCTGTGGCTTCACTAAGACAGAATAGGCAGGCTGCTTGTAGGCAGGATTTGTTTTGCCCTCAACCTAATGGTGACCCAGCTCTTGGTTTACAGATAATATGCTCCTGGATCCAACTCTAAGGGCAATGGGAGACAAGTTTTGAGTGCCCAAGCAGCAGTAGGGCTCTAAGGTTCTGTTTCTTTGTCTGAAACAGCACCACCCAGTCTGACAATGGAGAGTTGCTTGGCAGAATCCATGCTCTGTCAGGCATCTGCTGGCTCAGTAACTCCCAGTTCTCTTGCTGATGAACCAGAGTAACCTTAAGAGAATCCCATTTTCTGAAACCCCTAGAAGTCCATCAGCTACAGAAGACCCTCCTTCTTTGGTCTGCATTACCATGGCAGGGTACACAATCTAGTTTAGACTCAGGCTGTGGGCCTACTGGGTGGCACTGAGCTAGAGGGCCCCACCTGATAAATCTAGGAGATTTATTCCAATATAATATAGTCTAGATCTTCATACCATTTGTCCCTGCCACAGGGGGGTGGTCATGGAATCAGAATTTTAAGTTAAAAACTTGAGAAAATTAAATGCAGCTTCTCCTGAGAAAAAAAGCCTGAACACCTTTACCTCAGGGAAACAGAATGAATGCCTTGAAAAATATCACCACCTCTTCCTCATTGCCTGCTTACTATAAACAAATGATTCAGTGCTGCAGAGAATACATAGCATTAGGTAGGAAAATATATAATTGCCTGAGTAATTCTAAGCCAGTCATGTTTCATTCCTCCCAGCCTACTTTATGAAGAGGAAGTGCTCTTTAAGGATTCAGTAGGGCTAAGTTATCATTCTAGAAGAAGGCCCACTGTAAGACACTGCCTGATGAGAAGGCATAAGCCTTGAGGTATCCCACAGACTGAAATGATCAGCCCAGCTCAGGTGTGTTATTCATTTGGAGCCATAAAAACTTACTCTGATTGTCATCAGCTCTGGATACTTATGAAAACAGTGGTAATTAAAACTAGTCCCCTGAAGACCCCAGAATAATTGAGACAGACTCTATGGTTCCTAATTTTTATTCAGAGCCTAACACCTGAGTGAAACAGCCTCCCCATCCCCTGCACAATGGAGATAGCAGGACTGATTCTATTTCCAACAACATTCCAAGTCCATTCTCCCAATGTGGACTATAGAGAACAAGGCTTAGGTTACCAGATGGAAGCTACAAAAAAGAACAGGGAAATTCCTAATTGTCAGAACTTTCTAACAGTTAAAGCTACCGAACAATAGAAAGGTTTTGCCTGCTATCCATCAGACAATGGTTTATGGCCATATTGTGTGGATGTCGTAGCTATCTCCACTGGGTGACAAGGTGAAATAGATAACATAGGCACTTCCAACTGTAAGAGTTAGGGTCCATCTGAGTATCATATTGCAGCTATTTCCATAGATACTTAGAAACTGCAATCCAGCTAGTATCAAGTAGTACAACTGATGACATATCTGCCTGGAAGGGCATCATTTTGTAATTCACAAATAGGCACTGTGTAGACTTACAACCTACACATTCATGGTTTTAAAGGTTGCTTCTGAGCAAGGGTTCTGGATCAACTAATTGCTTCCAAAGATCAACCTTATATACAATGATTAGAACCAACTATGTATTGGAACTGCCTCCTAAGAGTGGCTGGCCAAAAGTCAAGGTATTCAAGGTAAGCACAACTTCCAGTGGGAGCCACCCTTAGCCCATTTCTCTGGATCTGAAGATAGTTCCACATTTATATGTAGTAGGATATCAGGGCATTCTTTTTTAATTTTAATTGATTTCAGAGAGGAAGGGAAAGGGAGAGAGATAGAGATAGAAACATCAATGATGACAGAGAATCATTGATTGGCTGCCTCCTGCAAGTCCCCTACTGGGGATTGAGCCTGCAACCTGGGCATGTGCCCTTGGCCAGAATTGAACCCGGGAACCTTCAGTCCGCAGGCCAATGTTCTATCCACTGAGCCAAACCAGCTAGGGTTGGCATCCTTTTTTTTTTAATCTCACTTGGAATTGTCTGGGTGTTTTCTCTTGCAATAAGCTTTCAAATATCCAGGGTATCTTAAGTACTCTGAGAGGATCTCAGGAAATCCAAATTAGCCATGATGGGTTTAGACCAGATCTCAGAACCTCTCTTCATCTGGTCAAGGGCTTCTAATAATGTTTGCTAGTTGATAGCCCTGCTAATTTGGGGGTAAATGCCAGAGCTTTTTAAAAATAATTGTTCCAAACTCTATAGCAACATTTCTCAGGTAATAATAATAACAACAATAGCAATAATAACCAAGGTGAAAACAATACCTACCTGTATTTACTAATAGGCAATTTATATAAACTTTTTTTAATTCTTTGTAAAATTATTTAAAGTGGCTACTACTGTCCATTTTAATATGTGAGAAAATTAATATTCAAAGAGATTTATTATCTAGTTCAAGAGAGCATACACATTAGAAATTCCTGTATTCAAACTAAGGTGTGTCTAGCTCTTGAGCTTTGACTTTTAAACCCATATTGCATCAACTAAAGGCTTCATTTCCATAGAAACTTCTGTACTAATCTTTTAAGCCCTCCATTTTTCCTCATCAAAATCACCTAAGCATTCCACTCTGAATTGCCAAGGTTTATGGTTAAAAATCACATGGGGCCTGTCACCTCATAGTGTCCTAGCGTGTCTCAGTGAAAAAAGCCCTCTGAGACCACCAGGTTCAGCTTGAGGCCAGGAGATTTATTCATAGACAAGACCCTGGGCACAACTCTAGCTTCTCCAATATCTTTACAGTTTTCTTTTTGTTCATTTTACCCCATTGGCCCCTAATTTTGTTATTTAAGCTCTTATGGGATCATCTCTTCAGGGCAAGGACTTGGTTTATTTGAAACAGTTTCTGGACTATATTACCTTTTTTAAAATTTTGTTTTATTGCTTAAAGTATTACAAACAGTATTACATATGTCTCCCTTTTTTCCCCCTTGATCTTCCCCCGGCCTCCCCTACCCCCCAGTGTCTTATGCCCATTGGTTATGCTTATATGCATGCATACAAATTTTTCGGTTGATCTCTTACCCCCACCCTAACCCTCCCAGGCCTTCCCACTGTAGTTTGACAATCTGTTCGATGCTGCTCTGCCTCTGTATCTATTTTTGTTCATCAGTTTATAATGGTCTTTATTATCCATAAATGAGTGAGATCATGTGGTATTTTTCTTTCATTGACTGGCTTATTTCACTTAGCATAATGCTCTCCAGTTCCATCCATGCTGTTGCAAATGGTAAGA
>NW_005363283.1:2619999-2627167 GCF_000412655.1 Myotis brandtii
GGTATGTTCTTCCATCTGTTTATGTCTTCCTCTATCTCTTTTTTCAACGTCCTGTAGTTTTCTGAGTAGAGTTCTTTTACCTCTTTAGTTAAGTTTATTCCTAGGTATCTTAATTTTTTTGATGTGATGGTAAATGGGATTGCTTTTTTAGTCTCTCTTTCTGTAAGTTCACTATTGGTGTATAGAAATTGCCATAGATTTATTGGCGTTAATATTGCATCCTGCTGCATTGCTGAATTCATTTATTAAGTCTAATAGTTTTTTGATGGAGTCTTTAGGGTTTTTTATGTACAATATCATGACATAGTACTGGAAGTATTAGCCATTGCGATTAGACAAGAATAAGAAATAAAAAGCATCCAAATTAGAAAAGAAGTAGTAAAACTGTCCTTATTCGCAGATGACATGATATTGTACATATATTACTTCTTAATACTATAGAAATTATAAGTCATAGTAAAAATAAAAACATAGAGTTTTCACACAAAGACTGGTATTGTGAACTACTAGATCCTGAGCAAACATCCTAACTCACTCAGGACATCTACTTTGTTCTGTTTTCATCTATATCATAAAAAGTCTGTGATTGTGACGCCATAATGGCATCAGGACCAAAGACTGGTCTCACCAGGAGGTGCATTGATGGGTGGGCGGGACTTCTGGGTCCCAGAGTGGGCGGGACTTCTGGAGCATAGTGGGCTGCCAGCAGGATCCGTGGAGCATGCGAGGCTTTGTAGGGCAGAGGACATGGCCCTGATGGCAAGTTAGGCTTAGGGGACCCTACATGTGCACGATTTAATTGTGCACTGGTCCTCTAGTCTAATTGAAAAGTAGAGAAAGGATTGCTGTTGTTGTATTTTAAGATTATGCACACAGGCCTACATTTATATGAGCATTTTTTTTACATTTTAGGATATCTAGTTTGTGATGAATTTGTCTATGGAATTATAACCTTATGAAAAGAGATTGCTATTTTTCTGCTGAGACTACCTTAATTGAAATGGGTTTGAATGGTGGTGCTATAATAATTAAATTCAAAATATTTCATAATTTTACACTTTCCCTAATGTTCACCATTAGCAATGGATGGGAATGCAAACAAATACATGTATATTAAATAATAAAGCTTAATAAGTCAGGTAAGGAATGGAATGAAATGAATGTCTAACATCTCTAGAGATAACTAATGATAGTTTGCCTTCCTAGTTACTTCCTTGACTTGGGTTTACTGGGACTTGAATACATGCATCAAACTGTCCTTTATTAACAACCAAATTTATACCAAGCTTGTTGCCCAAGGATGTTTAATATCAATTACTATGTAGATTGGCTGCCTATTTTCAGAAATGTACAGTTGAGGACCTTTAATTTCCATGTTAAAATCATATAGGGTTGGCCCTGACCAGTTTGGCTCAGTGTATAGAGCATCGGCCTGCAGACTCAAGGGTCCTGGGTTCGATTCCAGTCAAGGGCATGTACCTTGGTTGCGGGCACATCCCCAGTGGGGGTATGCAGGAGGCAGCTGATCGATGTTTCTCTCTCATCGATGTTTCTAACTCTCTATCCCTCTCCCTTCCTCTCTGTAAAAAATCAATAAAATATATTTTTTTAAAAATCATATAGGGTTGATTGGAGAGTAAAATAAGAGCTGAGTTCAGCTCTTTGAACTCAGGTTCTGGACAAGCTAGTTCTACCCAAAGGAGAGTAGCCTGAATACCATGAACCCATTTCTGGATCCAGCTTTGAGACTCCATGAGACAGTTCCCTAGTCATCATGGCTTTGCATTGCTTGGTGAATTAAAATGAGAAGAACAAAGTCTCATGAAGACTTTACGTGTGATTACTTGTTAATAGTATTAATAATGTCCAAAATAACTGTAACCTGTATTAGGTTATAATGCTCTATGAAAACCTGTGTTTTCATAAAACATTTCACATGCAGAAGTTTAATTATTATCCTATTTAACAGATGAGAAGGCTGGATGAGGTTCAGAGATAATAAATGACTTACCCAATATAGCAGACTTTATGATTGGCCAGCAGTTTAATCCAAATATATCAATATGTCTTCTTTTGTTTTATGAGTTTTTTATATTGCTGTTAATTTTACTTATTTAATACATCATCTTTTGTAAGTTATATCCTCTGGGAAAACGTTATATATTCTCAAGTTACAGGTGAAGATAGTATGGGTTCCATGTTTACCTCCATGATTTCCTAGCTGTGTGATCATGAACAAGTTGTTTACCCTCTCTAAGTCTTGGTGTTTACATTTAGAAAATATGGCTAATAATAGCACTTCCTTCATAGATTTCAATAGCATGCTCCTGATTAAATAATTAGCACCTTCCCTGACACAGAAATTGATTCTCTAAATGATAGGAATCATTTATCACTTAGGTATAAATTAACACATAGTCATTGACTACCTATATTCAGAGTATTCAGAGAGAGAGAGAGAGAGAGAGAGAGAGAGAGAGAGAGAGAGAATAAAGTTCTTTTTGACCAGCAAAAAAGAACCCCCACTTGAAGCCTGGGGACAAGGTCTAAGATTGTATTTATGAAATAAAAATATTAACACCAAATGCTCTTTGAAGGTTGATTAACTGGAATTTTAAGATAATAAGCACTTTTCCCTCTATAGCTCAAACTTGGAGACAGTGAGGTGCACTGGAATTAATATTCCTGTAGAAAAAAAGGGCTCTGTGTGCTTGATCAACAATCTTGAAGGCGCTATTTCATCACCAAAATTCAGTCCATTCATATTTTCAGGTATCTTTCCTTAGTATAGAAAGACTTCTTAGCCATATCATGAGCTTACTTCTGTTGGATCAAATCTTATAGGAAGATATCAGTCATATATCAAAAGTCAATGGCAAGCCATTTCTCGCCCAGCTATTTTGTGACCACTGAACTGCCACAGTGTAGAGGGAATAGAAAGGTAGTGGAAGTTCACTGGGCATTTTTCCTCTTTCATCTAGAGATCCCCAGCAGGCTTTGGCAATAACCTCTGTAGCTAGGGGCTATTATCATACCCCTATTCTTTCATGGGAGACTTGGACCATCTTTTTCTGTAGAGATCCAATGCTACGTCCCACCTCCACAGTGATTAATCTGCATTTATTACACTTTCAGTAGTAAAAATATATAGATTTCAGTCATCTCTGAAGATGCTGAAATAGTCCTTTTTTTGTTCTTGATTTAGGAGAAGGTAGAGAGAAATGATGTGTGCAGAGTATGATATAAATATGATCTCAAATATCTAATTAGCTGAAAGAATCTTGGTTCCCTCTGCACCTTTGACAGAATTGCAGCTGTCAGATTGTAGTTCCAATATTTTATCCTCATTGCAAGATTAATCTGAGGATGGTTTATAAAAGACACTTTCTAACATGAACACTACTCTGTTTATTTTGTAGGATGCTTGAGGACGACCTGAAGCTGAGCAGTGATGAAGATGACCTTGAGCCTGTGAAGACTTTGACTACTCAGTGCACTGCCACTGAGCTCTACCAGGTAGGAATAGCTTAGGGCTTGGTTTGGGAACTAAGGGGTGGGGACAAAAGGAACTGGAATGGTGTTGTTATCCAGAATACTATGCACTGCTTCATCTCTGGTCTTTGGTGAGAGGGGAAAAAGCAAAGATAAGCATAGTATTCTGGAACAGGATGGATCAGCTTACACTTTCATTAAAACTAGAGGCCCAGTGCATAAAATTCGTGCACTGGTGGGGGGGGTGTCCCTCAGCCCAGCCTGCACCCTTTACAATCTGGGACCCCTCGGGGGATGTCCCACAGGGATCGAGCCTAAACCAGCAGTCGGGCATCCCTCTCACAATCCAGGACTGCTGGCTCCCAACTGCTCACTTGCCTGCCAGCTTGATCATCTCATAACCACTCCCCTGCCAGCCTTATCAACGCCTAACAGCTCCTCTGCCTGCCCGATTGCCTCCAACTTCCCTCCCCTGCTTCCCTAGTTGCTCCCAACTATCCTCTCCTGCTGGCCTGATCTCACCCCCAATGGCTTCTTTTACTTACTATAATGTTTTCTAGGTTTGTCCATGTTGTAACATGTATCGATACCACATTCCTTTTTGTGGCTAAATAATATTCTGTTTTATGGATCTACTACCTTTTATTTATCCATTCATCACTTTATGGACATTTTGGTTGTTTCCACCTTTTAGCTATTGAAAATAGGGCTTCTATGAGCATTTGCGTCTAAGTTTCATTGGAATACATGTTCCAGTTCTTTTGAATTTAATGTTTCATTTTTTTTTCAATTCTTCCACCTAAAATTGAAATGGTTGAGTCATATAGTAATTCTATGTTTAACTAATTGAAAGACTGCCAAAATCATTTTCTTTTCAGGCAAAGTAACATAGTACCATGTAGATATTATAGTTAATTTATCTTATCTTATAATTGGGACCTTCATACCTCTGCAACATCAGCAGGAATGCTAAGAGGTCCCACTTTATGGAGTTGCCCTTTCTCTGAGCCAGGCATTAAGTCAAGGTTCTCTGTTTCATTTGAAACTTGCAGAAAGCCTTAGAGGTAAGTTTTGGCCTCTTGTCTAAGCTACAGCATTACAGAATGATGATTGGGAGAAAAGCATACAAACAAATGCTTTGGTGCATTAAATCACGCCATTGGTTGAACCTAGTAGCTACATTCATACAGACATACTCCAATATAAAAGCTATTAGCTTTCTGGAGATATCCTCAACTTATCTCACCCATAATCATTGCACCTGGACTCACCTAAGGAGACCCAAATAGTTCAGGTTTAGTGAGTACATACCACTCTTTTCCAAAAAGCTTCTGAGACCCTATACTATGGCTTGCAACATAACAAATTAAAAAAGAATGCATTTCAAATGTATGTATGAAAATGAAATACAGGATCAAGACATGTTAATTTCTAATTTGACATTTAGTCCCAAGTATTTAATAATCAGAACAACCTCCCCTCTCCCTGCCCCCATTGGACCCCTCCACAGCGGTATTAGCCATGCTAAGCACAAACAAACACCAATAGAACAATTAGGATGTGTTTAAATGCTAAGTATTATTTCTTCAAATGGAAAAGTGGAGCATGCAGCCAGAATGGGACAATTATAATATACAAATTAAATATGCCATGAGTCAGCCATGGAGACTCAGGGTTATACGGAAGCATTTTTAACAAAAGATTTTACCTTCTAGTGACTCTTAAAATCAGAGATACACAAGTATGTATATGGTTTCAGAGAAAAAAAATTTGATAGTACCCTGAAATTATTTGTTAAAAGTTTGTGTGTTCTCTCTACATTCCCCATTGCATTTTGCTTTCTCATTTAAGACTATTTAAGAAGCAGATATATCTACACTGTCTTCTAAGTTGGTGTGTCAGTGCTGGCACAGTGTAGGATAGAAAGCAAAATAATCACTATATATCCAAACGGATTATAATCCTGGCTCTGCCACTTTCTGGTGAACTTAAACTAAAGACCTAAGTGTCTAGAAAATGGAGATAACAATAGCAGCTATTCATTTGGGTTGTAGTGAGGATTCAATGATTAAGTGAATGAAAATAGGCAAAATCATCTGAAAGTATGGTTAGAATATAGTACATATTCATCACTTTTTGTTACATGATGATGATGATGATGATGATCAGCAGCAGCAGCATCGTACTACTAATAGCAATGTAAAATGTCTCCTATTTTTTGAGATGCCATATCAATTACCTTCCCTTTTCTTGTAAGAAATGGGATGTTAAAGAGAGCTGCTTAATTAACTACCTGGAAAACAGCCAGTACGTGGCAAACTTGAATGAAAAGATTCTGTCTTGTCCTAACATTTATTAGCTATGTCTACCTGACCATGAGGATTCATAAGTGTAGTCATTAAGAGCATGATTTTTGGAATAGAGAAGCCTGGGCATCAATCCAACTCTATCACACACTATCTGCTTGACTTTGTACAACTCACCTAATTAATATCTCTAAGTCTTGGATTTCTCACCAATAAACTAAGATAAACCAGTTTTGTCCAATTCTTAGGAGTATTGTGAGAATCAAATGAAGATTGCATATAAGAAAATGTTTTTAAAACCATAAGCACTATACAAATGCTGGTTATTCATCCTTATGGCCCTTTAAGATATTAACTTCAGTTTGGCTTTGATGTCCATAGGGATCTGCTAGGAACTAGATTGAATGTCCTTATGGCCCCTCAAAGGCATCCACTGAATTTGAACAACCTTTCCTCCCCTCTGAGATCTGACAAGTTTTAAACCAGACATCCCAGGAAGAAAGGCCAAATTGCCAATGACACTGTACCAAGTCTTCCAGAAAAATTACAGTTATTTATTCATTTACTTATTTTACATGTCTTTAAAAAATAGTTTTTCTTCTAAGGCAGCGGTTCTCAACCTGTGGGTCACGACCCCTTTGGGGGTTGAATGACCCTTTCACAGGGGTCGCCTAAGACCATCCTGCATATCAGATATTTACATTACGATTCATAACAGCAGCAAAATTACAGTTATGAAGTAGCAACGAAAATAATTTTATGGTTGGGGGTCACCACAACATGAGGAACTGTATTAAAGGGTCGCGGCATTAGGAAGGTTGAGAACCACTTTTCTAAGGTCTGATGTGAGTGGAGAGTTAAGTCATGCCTTTTTATTATTGTTTTTATTTTTGCTTTCTGAGCTCTCACTATACTCTGAAGGAAGGCTGTATTCACCTTGGTTTTCTCTCAGGAGCTCCCCTGAATGGGAAATAGTCATTTGAAGATGACATTGGACTGTGGAATGTTCCAGAACAGTGTTTGAATTGGGTGCAGTGTTTTGTACTTAGTGTCTGCATAAACATATGTGTTGCAATACATTCTTTTACAGCTGTATATCAATAATATGGCTGGGCCCAGCTGGTATGTCTCAGCGGTTGAGTATTGACCTATGAACCAGGAGGTCACAGTTTGATTCAATCAGGCACATGGCCTGGTTGTGGGCTCCATCCCCAGTAGGGGGTGTGCAGAAGGCAGCTGATCAATGATTCTCATCAATGATGTTTTTATCTCCCTCTCCCTCTCCCTTTCTCTCTGAAATCAATAAAAATATATTTAAAAAATAAAATAATATGGTTGCGATGTGAGGGCTACATGATGTCAATTAGGCA